>NW_015505851.1:534675-565340 GCF_001515645.1 Sinocyclocheilus grahami
TATTTTTTTTTTTATTTTTTTTTTTTTTTATAAACTGACTGATCTTAACTTTAACTTTTAGATGTTTTAGGCTAGATGAAAATATCACCATGTTTGACTTGTTTTTTTCTCCTCAATTAGTGCCGAAAGTAATAGCTTTACTCACCTTAACAACATCAGACCAATCAGATTTACGCCGCTGTGATTGGATACTGACCTTGTAAAGGGCTGAGAGGTAACCTTATCTGTCCTTCTACCTGGTGACCCAAATTAACACCCTACAAATGCATTTCTCCACAACATCACTTAAAGATGCAAGACATGTTCATCGGGGAAAACTACGCGTGGTAATTGTAATTTATGATTACAGTTTTATCTCTCATTCTGTATTCTATACAGTTCTACATTACAGCCTGGTTGACATTACGGAAATGACAGTTTTAATTATTTATTAGATCATATTAATAGGTTATAGACCTTTAAGGTTTAGGTTACACCGTCACCGCGGGACAGACTTCGCGCGTATTTTTATCTGGCTCCAAACAGACGCTCACGAATAGTCCTTCGTCTGAGGAGACAAACATAGCAAGAGTAAGCTGTCATTATTAATCACTTCATTTGATCTTTTCACACCTTTAAAAAAGCTGGCGTTTTGTTTAAAAAAGATTGCGCGTTTTAAGATGTTGACATTGACTGTTTAGTACAGGGGTGCCCAAACTCAGTCCTGGGGGGCCGGTGTCCTGCAGAGTTTAGCTCCAACCCCAACTAGACTCACCTGAAGCAGCTAATCAAGCTCTTACTATGCATACTAGAAACTTTTAGAGCTAAACCCTGCAGGACACCGGCCCTCCAGGACGAGTTTGGGCACCCCTGGTTTAGTATCTCCACAGATTGTCGCCAGTTCAAGTTACACTTAAAATGTCATTCATTTACTTATTTACTGTATATATGTGTTTTAAGGAACCTCTAACATAAAATATACAATATATATATACCCTGCCAAGGTATTATGTACATGTTATAACCAGAAACAATGGTACAGTATAAAATAATGTCTAGTCAAAGTACTAAACCCAAAAGAGTGCAGGAACAAACACGTGGAGCCTTTAGACGACAGTCAAGTGTCGTCAAATTTCAGATTGCTCAGTGACAGGTCGACAGATGCTCCATCTTTCTGTCGCAGACGCCTATGTTGGGCCTCTGGCTTCCTGTTGGGAAAGATCATGTTTGAGTGAAGCGGAAAAAATGTGGAGAAGGATGAGCTGATTTGCGCCTGGGGAAGGTGATCTTTGTCCTGGCATGCCGGCTAAGGTTTTCTGACAGGATGCTGCAGCTGCGAAAACATTTTCTGACTTAATTCTGTATGTTAGCCTACTAAAGACAGCAAGGTTGGAGTCTAAATGTCTACACTAGCTCACTAAAATAGAGTTTTAGATCCAGGAATGTGAGGTACAAAGCATGTAAAATGACATTGTATTCAAAGTGACATTTTTAGTGGCACATTGTATGGAAGCCCATTTCCGCCACTGAATAAAAAAAATAAAAAAAAGGTTATTGCAACTTTTTATCTCACAATTCTGACCTTTTTTTCATAGAATTGCGAGATAAAAACTTGCAATTGTGACTTTTTTTCTTCACAATTGTGACTTTATATCTCGCAATTGTGACTTTATAGCTCGCAATTGTGACTTTATATCTCGCAATTGTGACTTTATATCTCGCAATTGTGACTATATCTCGCAATTGTGACTTTATATCTCGCAATTGTGACTTTATATCTTGCAATTGTGACTTTATATCTCGCAATTGTGACTATATCTCGCAATTATGACTTTATATCTCACAATTGTGACTTTATATCTCTCAGTTGTGACTTTATATCTCGCAATTGCGACTTTATATCTCGCAATTGTGACTATATCTCGCAATTATGACTTTATATCTCACAATTGTGACTTTATATCTCTCAGTTGTGACTTTATATCTCGCAATTGCGACTTTATATCTCGCAATTGTGACTATATCTCGCAATTATGACTTTATATCTCACAATTGTGACTTTATATCTCTCAGTTGTGACTTTATATCTCGCAATTGCGACTTTATATCTCGCAATTGTGACTATATCTCGCAATTATGACTTTATATCTCACAATTGTGACTTTATATCTCTCAGTTGTGACTTTATATCTCGCAATTGCGACTTTATATCTCGCAATTGTGACTATATCTCGCAATTATGACTTTATATCTCACAATTGTGACTTTATATCTCTCAGTTGTGACTTTATATCTCGCAATTGCGACTTTATATCTCGCAATTGTGACTATATCTCGCAATTATGACTTTATATCTCACAATTGTGACTTTATATCTCTCAGTTGTGACTTTATATCTCGCAATTGCGACTTTATATCTCGCAATTGTGACTATATCTCGCAATTATGACTTTATATCTCACAATTGTGACTTTATATCTCTCAGTTGTGACTTTATATCTCGCAATTGCGACTTTATATCTCGCAATTGTGACTATATCTCGCAATTATGACTTTATATCTCACAATTGTGACTTTATATCTCTCAGTTGTGACTTTATATCTCGCAATTGTGACTTTATAGCTCGCAATTGTGACGTTATATCTCGCAATTGTGACTATATCTCGCAATTGTGAATATATCTCGCAATTATGACTTTATATATCACAATTGTGACTTTATCTCACAATTGTGACTTTATATCTCTCAGTTGTGACTTTATATCTCGCAATTGTGACTTTATATCTCGCAATTGTGACTTTATATCTCGCAATTGTGACTTTATATCTCGCAATTCTGAATTGTGACTTTATATCTCGCAATTGTGACTATCTCGCAGTTGTGACTTTATATCTCGCAGTTGTGACTTTATATCTCGCAGTTGTGACTTTATATCTCGCAATTGTGACTATATCTCGCAATTGTGACTTTATCTCGCAATTGTTACTTTATATCTCGCAATTGCGAGGTAAAGTCCAATTAAAGTAATTTAATTAAATGCAAAAAAAAACACCACATCCAAAACACCAGTTTTGAAAAGAGAAGACCAAATAGATTATGAATAAAACACATCTACATCTAGGAATGAGTGTCAATATTTTATTTTATAAATGCTGAATACAGTTTCATTTGTGATATTAATTATCAAGAAAAAGGACTGCAAAGGCATTGTCTAAATGATATGTCTCAGATCAGATAAGCAGGTAAACGGAGCGTAGGATCCGTTAGTTTCTGTAATAACACAAGTCAGTGGTTTTGGTAAAGTTGGTAAAAAGATATTCTCAATCAGACATAAGACCTCACACACAAACGAGGCCACATATGAAGCACGGACAGAAAACAGGTCTACATTCGCAGCTATAAAATATGACGACAGATTAATACTGGTTTAAGAAAACAGAAAACAACAAGTCACATTGGTAGAAATGAAATGTACATGTTTTTGAGAAAAAAGAATGAAAAGGCAGTTTGATTTCATGGTTATAGAAATGTAAACAACAAAACTGGACAGTCATTGTTGGTATTTACACAGGTAATCAGGCAACATGTACGGCTTTAAAGGCTTTGGACGTAATCTAACGGCCGTTTAGATGATGGTCTCTGTGTGAAAGTTGGAGTAGGTGAGTGTTTGTCTCTGGGTGAAGATTGTGGGTGGTGGTGTTGTTGTTGGTGGCGGTGAGGGAGTCGATGCAGACGTGACAGACAAGCGGCTAGCCCAACGAGAGGGCAAACGTCTCTTTGCCGGACACGCAGGTCGTGAAAAGCTCTTCTTGATAGTTACAGAGGACTCTTTGCATTGCTGTTGAGACAAATATTTTTATGAAATCTCACTGGATTTAAATATTCCTGTCAACAGCACAATAACCTACATTAGCTCGGTGTGCTTTCATGTAAGGATCTATCGCAGAGCGTCACGATGTTTATATCATAATTCAACACAAATCAAATTATACTTTGCATTAATAAAAGAGAAGCCTAATTTGAATTATTCTCACAATCTATGATGCAAACCTATAGTGTATAATAAAAAAGAAATGATATATTATTTAAATTGCTAAGTAAGCTGATAAAACTTAATTTGATAAAACAGGATGATTTTTATAAGTGCAACACAGCAATTAGAACTTGGGTGAGGGGGTGCCTAATTGTCATGGAAAAAATCATAATCCAACAAATATATATATATATATAGTTTCTTGTATTTTTTTTTTCAATGCCATTGCATTTAAGGCAATGGCTGAACTTTTGTCTCCTGCACATGTTCTCCATTTTAGAACTAAGTGAAAATAAAAGAACTGATGAAATCTCTCTAATGCTTTTCTGACTCATCTGACAATCATTTCGAGCCATTTTGTTGTGTAATTTACAAAGCAGGCAGTCCGTGCAGAGGACTAGTTTCACTAGACTCCTGGCTACATGTTTCTGTAATTACACCACATACCTTAGCCTCCTATAAAAAAAACAGTTAATTGAGGTTTTCTAAAGAGCTAGACATGAAAGATGCAAATTAAACTTTGGTGCCACTAATTCTTTTCATCTCAAGCCTCAATCCAACAATAAGAAGCTTCTGGGCAGCTCGCTTTGAGCAATCTGCCAATATTTTCTGACAGAAATTCAACTTAAGGAATTTTAATTGTGTTGCTTAGATGGTTTTGTGGGAACGAGGTATTTTAACAATAAATTCTAAATATTTCCAGGCTTGGGAAAAAAAAAAAAAACTTTCAGTTGTCAATAATTTTTTATAATCTTTCTAAGCAATGTCTAATGTTACTGTTATTTAGCACTGAGAAAAATCTCTGTTCACACACATTCACCAGTTACTGTTTAACTTTACTGTTTTAGCACTTATAGAGACAACCTATTAACCTATTAATTTATGACTAAAATAAAATGTTTTAATGAAAATTAGTGTTCTTAATATTTTTATTATACAGCAACAATTTTTACCTGTATGTCACAGCTGAAGAAGTTTGCAGGTACTCCAGCACTCTTTAACCATGTGTATATTCACAATACAACACAGCCTCTCGGACATTTTAGCAAACGCATTGGAAACAAAGTGACCTCTTGTATTGAATAAAATGCTACTTAAGACCAAAGTATACTTCACTTTTTACGTGTACACGAGGGAAAGCGAACAGTGCCCAACATCAAATGGAGTTTTGCACACGTACAAAAACGAAGTATAGGCCTAGCTACTTTGGGCTTTAAAGTGATAGTTCACCCAAAAATTTAAATCTGTCGTCATTTACTCACCCTCCACTGGACGGTAGCCACTGACTTCCATAGTATGAAAGAAAATACTACGGAAGTCAATGGCTACCGTCAAATGTTTGGTTACCAGCATTCTTCAAAATATATTATTTTGTGTTCAACAGAAGAAGGAAATTCATACAGGTTTGAGGATGTGTAAATGATGACAGAGTTTTCATGTTTGGGTGAACTATCCCTTTAATACACCGCAGTCATCTACACTTGCACCTCATACACTTCGGTTGAGTCATTTAGCATGTACTTGAATGTTTGCAGTTCGGGTGAAAGTGTGTGCTTTTGTGGCTTGAATGGCGTGGGTCTATGTTGGGAAGTGTGTGCAGTACTGACCTGCACTGTTACATGTGTCTCTTTGTGGGCTATGGCCTGGTGGTGCGGTGTGTGTGTTAGTCTCTGACTGGATCTAGGCTCATGTTGCATATCCAACATTTCCAAGAGGTCCACGAGGTCTTCCTTCTTCCCTGGACTGGACTGTGGCTGCTGCTGCTCCTGAGATCTCTCCAAATCCTCGTAATTTTTGAGAATCCTCTCAACAGCTCCATAGTTGGACCTAGACTCCATCGGACGAGGATAGGCCGCTAGCGTAGAGGGCTTCCATGGATTTTCATCCAGAATCCGAGACCTGGTGCAACACATGTCCTTTTTTGTCTGTTTGGGTTTTTTGTCTGCTTGCTGTTGGTCTGTACCAACGTCCAGAACTTTGCTGGACCTTTCCAACTGGGTTTGCAGTTTTGGTGGACTTACACTCAGTTCAAAGTGTTTTTCTCCAACACTTGGGACAAGCTGGTCAACTGAAATTGGTGAAGCCGATAAAGGCTTAACTTCACTGTCTTGCTTTAGACTAAGTTCCTGCTGCAGAGATGAAGACTTAGTGACAAGGTCCTTTGTTTCCTTCTTTCTTCCCTCCTCTTTTGGGCACTGTGCCACAAGATCCGAGAGCAAATCCTTCGGATTGTCTTTAACGTGCCTCGAAGGACTAGCTATAAACGTGTCCTTTGATATGACCTCTGGTAGACTGTGAAAACAATCAGTGGATACATTCATGGAAATATCCTCATCACACAGAACGCCCATCCCTGCCTGGAAGAGCGTACGGTTGAACTCTGCAGTTTTCTGATCAAGTCTCTCATTAATGGGAGTAGCTGTAGCACTGGGATATGGTGAAATAAAGTCTGGCGATGCAACAGAATCTGTAGGCATGGTCATGGGATGAGATGAACCCTTGTTTTGTTCATCTATTTGGTTTAGACTGCGATCTGAGGCTGAAGCTGCAATGTCCACGTTTGAGAGACATCTCTTAACAGGTACATATCTGGATAACTTGTTGCTGCCAAATCTACTTCCATCGCAGGACCAGCGGCTCTGGCAGGAGCTGATATTGCACTTGGAATCAACAGGCACGGTGCAGGCTACATTCCCAGAGTCTGTCAGAATTTTCCCCTCATTTTCTTGAAGCATTGCTTCAAATTTTCGTACAATTGCGGGGCTGGTGTACTTTCTGTCTGGGTGGGTTCCTGGCCGTTCACACCCTTGCTCTGTTCCAATGGACTCCATTTCTGAAACGGAAGGACTGCTTAGGTACCAAGATGTACTACGGGCCGGTATTGGTGGGGCTTGTTGTCTTATGTTGTATTGTGGCTTAGCTTCACTTTGCTGCGATTCCATGTTACAACCTTCCCAATTCGTCCAGTATTGCTCATCGAGGGATTTAAGGTCTTCACTCATGTTTTTCAAGTACAAAACTGTGTCTTCCATTTCCAAATTGTCCTTTAACCTCTCCACCAACTCACCCTCTCTTAGAAAAAACGTTGACTCACTGCGGCTTCTAAGAAGGAAAACCAAACAAAGTGAGGTCATTATAAAGCACTGATCTATTTGTGATGCATGTAGCAACTGTTTGCAGCAATGTTTACCTCTTAATATCAGGCCACTTCTTTGTGTCATCCTGGTAGCTACAGAGTTCTTCACTCACACGAGCAATTTCCTTAAGTGCCTACAAGATGTTGATGAATAAGAGGACTTAGACGCAAACCTTAGACCTCAGACCAAACAATATAATAAAGCACATCTCTAGCCCCACATAGCAGCATCCTAACCTGGAATATAATGGATTATAAGTAAATGTACTGTGGATTTACAGCTCCCTAGGAGTAGTTCAGGAGGTTTGGCAAAAATGTATAGCAAGAGTAAAATAGTAAATCCTGAAAGATGACCTAGTATTTGTACCACCGTTAGAGTGGTATGAACAATAAAGTCTCACCGCATTAAGGGCAGTATTGTTCTTCTTTTTGTCACTTCCACAGCATATTTCCATGCTCTGAAATCGTTTGAAAGGGTTAAGGAGGTCATCTTGTCCAATGAAGCATGACTTGTTCCCTATTTTCTTTTTCAAACAGCTTTCCAGGATTTCTTCCAGCTCTGCAGTGTCTATGACCTGTTGTTCATCAGCACTTTGCTGATTTAATTGTTCGCTTTGATCGCTGTTGCACTGGTCGCTGGATTCACTGGCGTGACTGAGTTGACTTGGTTGGGAGTCGATGCTGGCATTGCTTTGCTGGGTTAAAGCTTCAGAATATTCATTGCTCTGGGCGTCTGAGGTATAGGTTACTGCACTCGACAAAGTGCTGGCAGAACATGAGCTGAGCCTTAGCGCATTTTGTCCATCAGTAATTGGTCTCAGAGAACTTCCCATACGGTGGGTCCTCACTTCATTGTACAACTAGAAAAGACAAAACAATTATGTAGTCCTTGGTACACCTTCCGAAACTCAGACATTTGTCATTTAACAAGAGCAGGGCTGTTCAATCCTGCTTCTGGAGGGCCAATGACCTGCCAAATTTAGCTCCAGCACACCTGCCTGGAAGATTCTAATTAGTCTGAAGACCTCGATTAGCTGGTTCAGGTGTATTTAATTAGGGTTGGCGCTAAACTCTGCAGTACAATGGCCCTCCAGGAGCAGGTTGGGACATCCCTGTAGAACAGCATTGCGCTCGCAATGACAATATTGTGGGTTCAATTCCCAGATAATGCATGAAATTATAAAATATAGGCTATACCATGAATATGTGCCATGAACCTAATAATCCCCAACCACTTGATTGGCTCTATGACTTTCTCTCCTCTTCACCTGTAGCTGGTGTGTGGTGAGCGCACTGGCGCCGTTGTCCTGTGGCAGCCGTCGCACCATCCAAGTGGATGCTGCACACTAGTGGTTGTTGAGGAGAGACACCCCCCACATGATTGTAAAGCGCTTTGGGTGTACAACAATACACAATAAAGCGCTATATAAATGCATCATTCATTCATTATTTCATTCATATGGTGTAAATTGCTTTGGATAAAATTGTCTGCCAAAATGCATATGTAACCACCTACCAAAAATCTAGGTCATGGTTCAGTCCCTCAATGCAGCCCTAGAGGGCCATTGCCTTGTTGAGTTTAGCTGCAGGCATAATCAAAGACACGTGAGCAAGCTAATCAAGGTGTTCAGAGTTACTAGTAACTAAAATTACAGGTTTGATCAGGGTTTGAGCTAAGCTCTGCATGCCAGTGGTCCTCCAGGGCTGAATTAGAGGAATACTGGTCTAGAGCTAAGCATTTGGAAGTCAAGGTGTATGGGATTACACTTTGACAGACTTGGATGGAAAAGGTTCGTTTATGGAAAGGTCGCAAATGGACCTAAGAAATACAGCTCAAATGGTAGAGAATAGAGCAATAGCAACACCTAGGTTCTTGGTTTGATTTTGAAGGAGTGCCCATACTGATAATATGCATAGCTTAAATGCACTTTTAATGAAACATATGCCAAATGCATATATGTTTGCACTTTCACTGCCACTAACTTCAAGCTCTCAGCTTCTGTCTGATGATTGCCAGTCACCACTGAGCTAAACTTCCTTTGGCAGTCACTTGCAATTCCAAGGTTTATATAATGTGACTTCACCGCTTCCAATTTTAGCTGTTACCATTATCCATCAAGGCTTACTTGCAGAGCGTTCATTTAGCATGGAAGTAAGCAGGAGTACTTAGGGAATCGGTCTGAAACAAGATACCGTTCTTTCAGCTGAGCTGTGGGGAGTGGCGCACATCCACAGACTCACCTCCTCAATCCTCCGCTGCATGTCCATGAGCTGGTTCTCCCACTCCTTCCTCTCAGCCTCAAAGCGTTCCAGCAGCTCAGATTTCTCCTTCACCCAGCCCCTCTCACTGTTCTCCAGCCTGCAACGAAGGTCCATGGCCGCACTGTGAGTGTCTGCCAGCAGCTTCTTTTGTTCTGCTCTCTCCTGTTTCAGAGTGTCCCCTAGTTCTGGACTCCTCACAGTCTCCACCACCAAACTACATCCCCGGGCTTCTAACTGTGGGGGAAGAGAGGCAGGGATTTGCTGACCATTAAATAGGAAATGAGTGTTTAGGACAGTTGGACAGAGAAAAGCAAGCATTTGGACAGGAAAGAGGAGTTTAGGTAAACCTATCGCCAATAGGATGAAATGGACCTTGAGTCCTCACCAAGGCCTCATCGGATGCCCAGCCTAAGCCTACTCACACAAACAGCTCAGACTAGTGCCGAGAGTTTTGCATGTAATGGAGAGGCCACATCGGTATGCTGACCCCCCGATGATCCTGGAAAGAGAGCTCGCTAGACAGCAGACACTAAATCCATATTTGTCACTGAGCTTGACTGAACTCTGCAGCTGACAGATGCTGTTGATGTCATTGAGACCTATAGTCTGCATAAATCATTACATATAATTTTGCTTGTTGTGTTATATGATTTTTTTTTTCATGCTATACACTACAGTTTAAAAGTTTGGAAACACTTTAGAATAGGGAACACTTATTCACTATTAACTACGAGTTTTCCCTCAATAAATTCCTAATTTGCTGCTTATTAATAGTTAGTAAGGTAGTTGTTAAGTTTAGGTATTGGGTAGGATAAGGGATGGAGAATATGGTCACGTAGAATAAGGCATTAATATGTGCTAATAAATGGCTAATATTCTAGTAATATGCATGCTAATAAGCAACTAGTTAAGAGACCCTAAAATAAAGTGTTACCAAAAGTTTTTTAAGAATACTTATAGTTAGGATACATTAAATTGGTCGAAAGTGAGAGTAAAGGCATTTATAATGTTGCAAAAGCTATTCAAATAAATGCTGTTCTTTTGATCTTTCTATTCAAAGAATCCTGAAAATAAAATGTATCGGACAAAAATCGGACATCTTAAAATAGCTGAGAACTCAGTTGTGATGTTTTAAAGTCTTGCTTGGACTAAACCTTCATGTGCCACTATCTGTGCAACCGCCAAGACAAAAATAGGTGAATCTTATTTATGCTTCTCTTAGCAACGAACCAGAGTGAAGCAGTGTTTGTATAAACCTATAGCACTAAAATGTGCTGGCACACTGTCTTTGAACCTATGCATTCTCCTGGGTGCGCTAGCTGCGTGTGTTTACAAGCAGAGGACATGTGAAACACTGATGTGCCATGTAACCAGAGTTGACAGTGGTAGGGTGCTGCTGTAGTTTTAAGACTAAATATAATGACGCGGTTGCTGTGCGCTCTGTGTCTGGGTAACAATGTCACAAAAACAGCTCTCTATTAATAGACAGCAAGACCAATCCTTTAGCATCTCGCATTCCTAAGGGTGGGGCCCTGGAGTAACTCATCTCTGTTTTAAAGATCACAAATATGCTCAGAAATATGCTGGCACATACCCTGCTGTGAATGCCTATAGCGGTAAACCTAAGAAATCCACTGGGACAAAAGTATGTGCTGTGGTAGGATGTGGACGGCAAAGAAAACACGTTTTTACAGTTTAGCTTGACCCCTCCCTGAATTCTGTTCTCTGCACCAACTAATAATTTGGGTGGATTTGTGCGGCTAACCCCGAATCGTTTTCTGAATTCAAACAAGTGCAGTTGCGGATTGAACCTATGCATTCTCCTGGGTGCGCTAGCTGCGTGTGTTTACAAGCAGAGGGCATGTGAAACACTGATGTGCCATGTAACCAGAGTTGACAGTGGTAGGGTGCTGCTGTAGTTTTAAGACTAAATATAATGACGCGGTTGCTGTGCGCTCTGTGTCTGGGTAACAATGTCACAAAAACAGCTCTCTATTAATAGACAGCAAGACCAATCCTTTAGCATCTCGCATTCCTAAGGGTGGGGCCCTGGAGTAACTCATCTCTGTTTTAAAGATCACAAATATGCTCAGAAATATGCTGGCACATACCCTGCTGTGAATGCCTATAGCGGTAAACCTAAGAAATCCACTGGGACAAAAGTATGTGCTGTGGTAGGATGTGGACGGCAAAGAAAACACGTTTTTACAGTTTAGCTTGACCCCTCCCTGAATTCTGTTCTCTGCACCAACTAATACTTTGGGTGGATTTGTGCGGCTAACCCCGAATCGTTTTCTGAATTCAAACAAGTGCAGTTGCGGTGAAGTCCGCAGAGTCACTAAACAGCAGCACACCATTATAAGGCTATTGTTTTGTATGTCTTTATAGTGTGTTTAACTTAGACCAAGCATGATGGAGTCTCGTCTGTCTAATAACGCTTTGTGTGTACTAGTATATGTCCTGAGGTGCAGTTCGTCACAAGATACGGCATCACACAACCATTCAAAGCTCCTCTACTCCTTATCTCATGTGCAATGCTGTCTGTGCTACTGTATTAGGAGTGTCTGAGTCACTCATTCACACTCAGTCATGTATAAAACCCTAATCTTCTCTCCCTGTGGATAGTGAACACAAGACGATCTGGACTGTATCTTCATAAGGATGTCATAAACAGAAATGAAAGCATTCCATTCGAGAGGGACAATGCACTAAGGTGAAAACTAATCAGAAGTGCGTGCTATTTTTAGTTTGGTAACATAGTTTCCACATATTACTCCTATATCTTACCGTGACATGTCAAATTACTTTTTCATTCTTTGTAGATATGATCTAATAGCTGGTCTTGTGTGGCTGCTTACCCACAAAGCTGCTGTTGACAGGATATATTTGCACTTGATGGTGTTTGTGTTACACAAAGCCTATGCAATCTCCGAGTTATGCTTAATGACACAAGCATTTGAAAACCAACAAATAATTAAAGCATGCATTATCTGTGTGCAATGCCAGCTGAGATTGTTGTTCTTTTTAGCATTTAAATTTTTAAACAAAAACTTAAAAACAAGTTTTTTTTTCCATAAATGACTCATTTTAAACTTTTTTATGTGCTGTTATTTTGTTTATTGAATGGCATGTTATTTGTGTTTCTGTCGGCCAAAACTAAAATTAAAAAAAGAAGAAGAAATGTTTATTGTTTTTTTCTGAATTGGTTTGTGCTTCATAATGGTTAATTTTTTTTCTGAAAGACATTAAATATTGTATAATGCATTCAGTGGAATTTATATATATTACCTTATATTTATTTCAAACAATAGCTCTATTGCATATGCCATAAGTTATTTAACTTAAATCAATTCACATCAAGTTCACAGTGTGACAACTTACCCCACATAGTGTGACAACATGCCTCGCTATAGTCTGTGTTCAATTAACAGTATCTTTTACCCTGGAAAATGACCGTGCACATGTTGAATAGCTGTTATGTTTCCCTCCAAAGATTCGAATTAAACTTATGCGCAAAACTGGAATAGCGCATAAAACATACGCGAATAAAGCACCGTTTCCACGGTGTCAAAGAGAACAAAATCGTCCCTTCCTGGTAAACTGTGGCACTAAATCTCACTAAGAATATAGGAGAAGCCACTGAATAATAATGATCATATATGATATAAATGACTTGCGCCTCGGAGCGAGCAGACGTAGCGCAATAACGGCTCTCAATGCTTTCGGAGGTGGATGCTGCTGTTTGGGAACGCAGTCGTGTAAGACTATTATACAGAAATACTTTGGCGACTGACTTTGCTCAGGCATTTCAGTATGACAATATTACACTCCATGTTCAATATATTTTTTACATTTATTTCTAATCAGAATTAACAAGTAGCATTTTAGCCAAGTTCATCAACATACGGTGGCGATCGACTTTGCTTTATTTTAAAATGTGGCCTACATTCCCGGTTTCAGAAGTTTAGAAAAAAACTATATAAATAAAATATGTAAATATGAATATAAATAAATATGAAGTATGTCATTTATGCACCACTGGCGCCTTTTATTGTAAGTATAAAACAGCTTTCCAAATACGTTCCCATCAACAATTACTACTCCACCAACCAGACAGTCGAGGGTCACTCAAAACAAATGGGGGGACTTTCATAGCACTACATGCAAATATGATAACTCTCCAGACGATTAGACTATGAATGGCTTACTTATGGACCTGATTAGGTCACACTAACAAAGTTACATTTCAAAGGTTAGGTCAGGTAGAAAAGTAGAAAAAAATATAAAAACTGCACATATCCGCTTTTAGAGTGTATTTTACACTTTTCACTAGATCTCTACAGTTTAAAATAAAATATTTTTTTTTTAGAAAAAACTAAAATAAATATAAATAAAATATGTAAATATGAATATAAATAAATATGAAGTATGTCATTTATGCACTACTGGCGCCACCGAACAGGATTGTAAGTCAAATAAAACAGCTTTCCAAATACGTTCCCATCAATAATTACTACTCCACCAACCAGACAGTCGAGTCAGATTAGAGCAGGGTCCCTCAAATCTTGCCCTGGAGGTCCAATGCGCTGCAGAGTTTAGCTCCAACCCTGATCAAACTCAGCTACCTGTGATTTTCTAATGATCCTGACGACATTGATTAGCATGCTCAGGTGTGTTTGATTAGGGTTAGAGCTAAACTCTGCAGGAAAGTGGATCTCGTGGGCCAGATTTGAGGATCCCTGGATTAGAGTGTCGCTCAAAACAAATTGGGGAGCTTTCATAGCACTACATGCAAATATGATAACTCTCCAGAAGATTAGACTATGAATGGCTTACTTATGGTTTTTTAAGCTGCATAAAACGCTGGCTTATCAACAAGTCACAAAATATTCAGTATGGTTATCAACCTGATTAGGTCACACTAACAAAGTTACATTTCAAAGGTTAGGTCAGGTAGAAAAGATCCTAAAAAATAAAAACTGCACATATCTGCTTTTAGAGTGTATTTTACACTTTTCACTAGATCTCTACAGTTTAAAATACATATGCACTCCATTCACTCGTGTCATACTGACAATAACTATGAGAATCAAACAGACAGAGAGCAAACATTTCAACAAAATCAGTAAAAATGCCACATTTTGCAGTAGTGCACAAACTAGTGTTATTTTTAAGGGTCGCAATGAGTACAAAAGAAGAAAATAAAACAGCTGCCAATGTTCACAGTTTTCAGTGTAAAGCAGATCATCAACCTTTAAAACAAAATTTGATATATATACACATCACACATTCTTTATTTTAAAGTGCAGTCTTCATAATAAAGGTTTTAAATGGGTTTTACATCCAGATGTCAAATGGTTATAAGGTTCTTTAGAAAATCATCTAAGCACTGGAGCGTCAGAGAAGGGCTTCACTTTGTCCTCTGTTAACAGATTATACTTACTACCAATACACTTATCACCTAAAATGTAACATCAAGAACTTTTTAATCTCCAAATAACCACATGGCCAACTGGGTTCTTGAAGGAACAAGGAGAATATAAATAGGATACACTCTTAAAAATAAAGGTGCTTAAAGGGTTAGTTCACCCAAAAATGAAAATTAGGCTGTGTTTTACTCACCCCCGAGGCATCCTAGGTGTATATGACTTTCTTCTTTCAGACGAATCCAGTCGGAGTTATATTAAAAATGGTCTTTGATCTTTCAAGCTGTTTAATGCCACTCAGCGGGTGTTGCAGTGCTTCAGTCCAAAAGAACTTAAATAAAAAGCGCCCATCCATAAAAACAGTGTCTCACATGGCTCCGGGGGGTGAACAAAGGCCTTCTGTAGCGAATCGATGCGTTTTTGTAAGAAAAATATCCATATTCAAAACGTAATAATCACTTTAATGTAGCTTGCGCCAGCAGTTGTACACGAAAGCAGCTCCGGGAGCATGACGTATGAGGTCAGCGTTGCGCATCGATTCGCTACAGAAGGCCTTTGTTCACCCCCTGGAGCCGTGTGAGACACTTTTTTTATGGACGGGCACTTTTTATTTAACTTCTTTAAATAAGTCATATAAAGACAGTCATATACACCTAGGATGCCTCGGGGGTGAGTAAAGCACAGCCTAATTTTCATTTTTGGGTGAACTAACCCTTCAAAAGGTTCTTCAAGCGATGCCATAGAAGAACCATTTTTGGTTCCACAAAGATCCATTCAGTCAAAGGTTCTTTAAAGAACCATCTCTTTCTTACCTTTTTATAATCTGAAGAACCTTCTTTCGCCACAAAGAACCTTTTGTGAAACTGAAAGGTTCTTCAGATGTTAAAGGTTCTTTATGGAACCATTTAGACAAAAAGGTTCTTCTATGGCATCGTGAAGCACCTTTATTTTTAAGAGTGTAACATGCTGCAGAAATCAATGGCACATTTTTTTGTCTAATGTACAATGCACAAATTGTATTATTATTGTTTGCAAAACATGTTTTACAGTCAATAAAATGTTGGAGCAAATAATTTTTCATGTTCTGTATAAATATTCAGATAATTAGGACTTAATGCAAAAGCATAATTTAAACTGTATCAATTGTAACACGTTAATGAAATACACAAAAATACTCACCAAATATATGCAATCAGTGAAGCGCAGCTGTCATCGCTGTTTTTGAACGTAAGCTTGTGTTTGGCTGAGTGACTGTATTCTGTGCCTGAAATTATGATCACTTCCTGTACCTTCCATAACCTTAATGACATGTCCAAAATCAATATGATAAATTAAGAAAGCCGAAAAAAAAGAAAAGGAAGAAAGCAACAAAACTGTAGTATAAATTAAAAACGAAAGTTTACAGAACAAAGAAAAGAGTGAAAAGAAAGACTAGTTTGAAAATTGTGGCATATGATAAAGATGAAAATAAGACAAGGATGAGAATAAGCAAAATAATAGGTTGAAACATCTGGGTTGATATCAAAACGGAGGAGGAAATATAAGAGAGAAAGGAACAGTGAGTCTAAAGAGAAGCAGAACAGTGAAATATTCATTACATATGTTCAAGTTAGAAAATATCAAATTTATCCAAGCAACAAACCATACGAAATTAAAGGAAAAGTCCAACCCAGAATAACAATTTGCCATATTTACCCACCCTTGTTCTAAACCCATATGCTGTTTTGGTAACACTTTAGTTTAGGGACCAATTCTCACTATTAACTAGTCACTTATTAGCATGCATATTAATAACACATATTAGCACATATTAATAATGCCTTATTCTGCATGAACATATTCTAGATCCCTTAATCTTTAAACCCCATACCTACACTTAACAACTACCTTACTCACTATTAATAAACATCAAATGAGGATCTTATTGAGGCAAAAATCAGTAGATTGTGAGAATTGGTTCCCAAACTAAAGTTTAACTGCTGGTTTTATTTATTTTAAGAGTTAACAAATGTGTATGCCGTTTTTTTTAATCATGCATTTTATACCAAGCCTTTTGAAGTCATACGATGGCCTTGTCTGAGAAACAGACCAAAACGGAAAATCAAAATGCCATATTCAATGCCAATAACATCTGCAAGTATCATGCAAATTGCAAACAATATCATTGAGGTCAAACCTGATGCTATATTTCATTTCATGGCAGAATGCAAAGATTTGCAGTGAATATAAACTACTTAAATTCAGTCTGTTCACAAAATTACTTGAAAATGGATGAATATGAATACTCAAGTTAGTCATTTAGTGTGATTGTAATGCGATGAAAATAAACCTGTAGTATTATTCTTCAAAATATCTCCTTTGTTGAAAAAAAAGAATGGCATGAGTATTGTTAAATAATGATTGAATGTTAATTTCAGGCCAAATATTTCTTTAAACAGACTTGGGTAAGTCTTGCGTTTATTTGCACTTACTGACAGAGGCTCTTCAGTTTCTCGGTCTTCTGGTTTCGGGACTTCCAGGCGGTCGATGAAGTTCTGCAGCTCCTTCCTGAAGGCTTTCATCTGAGCATTGATACGGTAAAGCAGCTCGTGCTCTCGTATCCGACCGCCCTCGTCATCTTCATCCATTCTTCCAAACAGCTCTCCGTTGGTGGCGTAAACACGAGCCTCCGCGATGATGGTGCTGGTATCAGCGATGAGTCTGTCGATGGTCCTGCTCAATCTCTCCGCCTCCATCCGGATATCGATCATCTGCTGGCGGTCTTTGAAACCTCTGGATAAAAAACGTCCCTCTGGGGTGTAAAGGGAGCGAGTGGGAGTCAGGCACCGGATGTTGAGGACTTCGTCGGAGTCGCTTTCTCCACCGACGGGACCCTCACGTTTGCGATGCGGCGTGAGGCGAGAGCAGTCGTCGTCGCTTTCCCTGCGGCCGCAGTCACTCTCTGCATCGCTATCTCTCGGGCTGCTGCGGATGCCAAGATGAGAGGCCAGATCGTAGCGCTGCATGTTGGACAGCAGCACACGGTTTTCATACTGCAGCTGCATCACTTTTCCACTCAGTTCGTTGATCTGCAGCCTAGCGGCTTTTAGCTCTTCCTGCAGGGCTTCAAATTTCGCTCCATCGACCGCTCCGCTGCTAAAGCGCGATCCCTCGTGTGACCCGGCCTTGTATTTGAGCTTGTTGAGCTCGCTGGTCATCTTCTTATTCTGCTCTTCCACGTCAGACAAACTGCGGCGCAGAAGCTCAGCCTCGTCCTCCACCAACTGAAGCTGCTGCCGAAGTTCGGACAGCGCCTCGCTCTGCTCTCTGGACGAGGGGTCCATCGTCCCTCCAGACAGCTCATCCCCACGCATATCGTCCAGCTCTGCCTTCAGCCCGCGGTTTTCCACTTCCAGCTCCACGATTTTGCGGCCTAATATATTGGCTTCTTCTTCCACCAGCCGCAGACGCAGCTTCAGCTCGGACTCTCGGGTGGTGGGAGGACCTCCAGCCTCGCCTTTGGGGAGAGGACTGTCTATATCACCGTAAAAGGAGCGGTACTTCTGGACCTCCTGCTCTAAACGGTCCTTCTCTTTGTCTATCTTAGCCATTTTCTTCCGCATTAAGATAGCCTCCTCTTTGATGAAGGCCAACTGGCATTTCAGATCTTCATTTTCCTCCTATGGAAGAAAACATGGTTTTGAAATGGTGTTTAATTTACTTTCAAATTGTCCATGTGTTGATGCAAACCAAAGAGTGCTATGGTCATTTACATTTACGCATCTGGCAGACACTTTTATCCACTACACTCAGTGTTGCCAATCTGCGGTTTTCCCGCGGAATTGGGCTACATTAACACTGTTGCCGCGGGTTGTTTTTCATGTCCGTGGGTTTAAGCAACCCCAATAATGTGATATATATCCCCTAAAATGTGAATTTTACTCTCCGTAACACGATTTTTACCGGGGTACCCCCCTCGAAACGCGATTGGGCTAGTTTTGAGTAGCAATTGGGAAGGTTTTGTTGTGAAAACCTGGCAACCCTGCCTACATTGCAGCCAAGGTCAGTGTTGCCAGATTGGGAGGATTCCCACCCAAATGGGTAGTTTTGAATTTGATTGTGCTGGTCAAAATTGCTTTGATGGGTGGACAAAATTTGAGTTAGTTTGGGATCAGTTTGGTGGGATTTGAGGGTAATGTATTACAAGTAACACAAGTTATTAGACACAACGTAATTAGATTACTTTTCCAAATAACCAGTAAAGTAACGCATTACTTTTAAGTTACTTTTTCAAATAAGTAGTGCCAGTTACTTTGTTTTCCAGTTTATTCAATGACACCACTCCTGTCCCCATGTTGAGAGAAATTGGGAGTAAGCTCAGAGGCAGAGACACTTCCTTCAGCCCGAGGCTTATTCATTTCACTTTTAGTGTGAAAGAGCCTTTACAGTTGCCAAAAATATAACTTTGGGGTTTTTTTGTTTTTAATTAAAAAACAAATAGGCAAGCCCAGCCCAGGTGACAAAGTAACACAAAAGTAACATAATGCATTACTTTCCATAAAAAGTAACTAAATTACACAAATAGTTACTTTTTAATGGAGTAACGCAATATTGTAATACATTACTTTTAAAAGTAACTTCGCCCAACACTGGTTTTAGAATTTACATTTTAAAGGCAAACTGGTTACCAACGAATCCTTAGTTTCCGGCTATGCTAAAGTGGCATAAGTTGTGGCTACAGTAATATAAGTTGTACTACAAAGTGGGAGAGTGAACCCAGCTTTTGTTCTGTTTAAAGTTTAAAGTTAAAGCGCAACCTGAAGGTAAGAATATTATTATGGTTGTTGTTAATTTTTTTAAACAGGAATGACACATTTTCAGCTCTTTTGGTGTGTGCATGACCCAAAAAGTTAGCTTGTTGCACTAATTATGTTGCTTATCCCGATCACTTATACTGAGCTTTTTAGTCTTCATTTGAATTGGCTTGATTTTGCTGTTGACAATGAAAACGATGCATGTGTGTTTCCAAGAGTTAAGGTCTATTAATTTATGGTCTGCCATTTGCAAACATCTGACACACTTTAATAGTTTCTACCTGTTTGGGTAGAAGCATTTAGTTTTGTTTTTTTTTACTGTATTTGCCATGTCTTGATCTGTTTTCCTGTTGGGGAAATTTATTAATTTTTCTAATCTTATTTTGTCACTATTTAGTTTGTCACTATTAAGTTAAAACAGTCCTTATAAACCTTGGCTGACATGGCAATAGAATTGTGTCACATTATCTTGGCAGTGAACGTTTGGGGCTGGAAATCGTCAACCTAGTCTGGCAACACTGTTCAAGGTACACATGTTGTCAGTCCTTGCATTCCCTGGGAATCAAACCCATGACCTTGGTGTTGCTACAGCACCATGCTCTACTGTTTGAGCTACAGAAAGGCTCTGGATGCAAACAACATTGCTCTTACCTCTGATGGGGTTTGTGGAGTCCTCTTCTCTGATTTCTTTATATCTTTTCCTCTTCGTTTCAGAGAGAGCTGACAGAAATATGATTGCATGTTCATAATTTGCAATATATTGGAAATAAAAATGATGGAACTTCATTCTTTATACAGAAGGTATCTGTATTCTCAAAACAAATGATGCTTGATGTGTCTGTGCATATGTTAAAAGAGTATAGAGAGACAAACCATACAAAAAAGTATTTGTAATTTTAATTATAGCAATTTCTGAGTGAAAATTGTTTTAAAAGGTTCATTCAATACCATATTTCTCACAGTGCACTGAAAATGGCTTAGTTTGACATCTGTATATTTCGAGACGCTCTCACCTCTTTGGTCTTTTCCAGCTCATTCTGTAAAGCCTGTTTGGTCACCTCCACTTCAATCAGCTGTTGCCTCAGTCTTTCATTCTCTTCTTCTGTTTTCGTTCGTTTCTCCTCCACATTCTCCAGTTCGTTGTGCAGACGCACAGACACATCCTTGGCCACCTGGTAGAGGAATGAACATTTTAGAGATGTTGTTGTCTTTTTACTGTCACTGTCTCATTCATTGTTGTTTTGTGATTGTGCTTTTTTGACACTCGTTTGTACAGTCTGGCAGCAAAGTCAAGAATGTCATATCTGACCTGTGCATTATTTGTTTACATGCATTATAGTTTGCCTTGAGGATTTGACTCTACCTTCAGGTCTTGCTCCAGGCTCCTCAGCAGTTCCCCATCAAATTCACCGGTTTCTGCGTATCGCATTCTCTTCCTCTCTGCCTTTCGCAGGCGATACTGAAGGATCCTGCAGTTCTTATTGGCTCTCTCCAGTTCACGCCGCATGTCCTGCAACTGACAGGCGTCTTCCTCGTAGAACGTGTCCCTCATTTCATCCATCTCCGCTCGCATTTCTTCAATTTCATGCTAATAAATCACAAGTTCACATGACAGTCAGGTTTGCTTACAAAAATATGCATAACTATATTTAATACGTATAATGTTATGTTGGTCAGTGACAAATAATGGTGGAAGATTTTAAAATCTAGTTGGAGCCAATTGTCAGAAATGCAACCAATTTATTTTGGTTTAAAAATCTTTTATTGCATGTTCAACAAAAGTTATGATTTAGTACCTTTATTTACTATCATTAATAATATTTGTCTCAGAATTTGAATACATATGATATTAATTATTCAAGTTGTCAAACATATTAAGGAAAAATATTTTCTAATCATACAGTTTACATACAGACTTAAGGTCAAACCAAAATCTATTCAGACATCTTCAACATTTCTCACATTATCAGTTTATTCAAAATCAATATAAATCAATGTAATTTAAATTAAAATTTTAATGCGTTAAGCTAACTGAGACTTGTTACAGCACTTGCGTATCATTGCTCTTTTGTTGATTTTGATTGCTTCCATTGTCCTCATTTGTAAGTCGCTTTGGATAAAAGCGTCCTCTAAATGACTAAATGTAAATGTACATTTAGAATCGAAAGCATGTTGTTCATTACAAAAAGACATCGTATGCATTTCATTTTAAATGTTTTTTAATAAAGCCAAATTTCTAGCTACATTACGCATCCTACTAGGGGTGTAACGATACACGTATTCGTATTGAACCATTCGGTACGAGGCTTTCGGTTCGGTACGCATTACAAACCGAATGATTCGTTGGACTATTACTTGGAAAATAAAAGAGCTTACAGTGTGTGAGATATAATGTTCTCAGTGCCACTGCACTCAACAAAGCAGCCCAAACGACGTAACAGGCAACGTGCTGTCGAAACGAAAGGCCCTGGGTTGCGTCGAAAGACATGATCTTGTGTCGACGATAGCCAGAGATATTCAATTATTGGCAATATTAAGAGGATTTGGCATTTCCAATTAATGTAGGCCTGTTACATTCTTATTTGTATTAGGCCTATTGTTATTAGCCTATAAGTTACTTTTATAATTAAATTAAAATTACAATTCATTTTCCCCGCAATATTAGGCCTAACGTTACCACATACGTTAACTGACGCGCTGCGAGGATAACAAAAGATTAGGCTATTTACTCCTCAATTAAAAGGTATTTTAAAACAGGTCTATTAGCCTACATACAATGAATTACAGGCCTGTAATTAAAATATAAACACTGCAGTCATCAATAAAAATCTATTTTAGCCTGTTTCAAGCACCGACTTTCAAAAACAACCTGTTTAACACGAAATACGTTTCTTCTCATTTTTTTTCATTATATACGGGCTACAATAGAAATATTAAGGGAATAAATTAAAACCGTTAGCTATATACCGTTATCAGCATATGCTGAAGTAGATTCGTCACTGAGACAGAATATGCGCATCAGATGCAGAAAGCTCCGTCATTCCGTTTTTACTTTCACTTTCTGCATATAGTGAATTGACTGAGATTAAGACGTTCACCGGCATAACTCTTGCGCAAAGCATATTTTTTTCCAAATATTTCCAACATTGCGACGTAAGCAATTACCCCCCCGTATCAAAAACGTACTGAATCGTGACACCACTGTGTCGTATCGAACCGAACCATGATTTTTGTGAACCATGTGTTAAAGCAGGGGAATAGTGTTTATAGTTCAGCAAAATGGGTGTGCTTTTGAAAAATGGCATTATGGTTTTGAAATTTTAGTTCAAAAGCCTGGTTATAGTGTTTTAGCAATCGAGAAAAACTGTAATAATATTTTCTTGCAATAATTCTTATTAATCAACCTTAAAAAAAGATGTATGCTAAACTACTTTAAAATAGTTCTTCTTTGTTCTCAGGATGGGCTTATGTCCTACAAAAAAATATAAATCAATGTAATTTAAATTAAAATTTTAATGCGTTAAGCTAACTGAGACTTGTTACAGCACTTGCGTATCATTGCTCTTTTGTTGATTTTGATTGCTTCCATTGTCCTCATTTGTAAGTCGCTTTGGATAAAAGCGTCCTCTAAATGACTAAATGTAAATGTACATTTAGAATCGAAAGCATGTTGTTCATTACAAAAAGACATCGTATGCATTTCATTTTAAATGTTTTTTAATAAAGCCAAATTTCTAGCTACATTACGCATCCTACTAGGGGTGTAACGATACACGTATTCGTATTGAACCATTCGGTACGAGGCTTTCGGTTCGGTACGCATTACAAACCGAATGATTCGTTGGACTATTACTTGGAAAATAAAAGAGCTTACAGTGTGTGAGATATAATGTTCTCAGTGCCACTGCACTCAACAAAGCAGCCCAAACGACGTAACAGGCAACGTGCTGTCGAAACGAAAGGCCCTGGGTTGCGTCGAAAGACATGATCTTGTGTCGACGATAGCCAGAGATATTCAATTATTGGCAATATTAAGAGGATTTGGCATTTCAAAAGTATCATTTCCACCATCATTTCTTGCTTGTATATTCAAAAATATTTAAAATAATCTCATTATTTAATGCAGTTGTATTTTTCAGTGTAAATGATTTAATTTGATAACGTATAGATAGTCACATTATTATAATTGAATTTATAGATCAAATGTAAGAATTTGAAATGAAAGTATTAATGAGATTAGAGGGAAAATGCCCTATAAAGGTAAAAAAATAAATGCCCTTGGATAAATGATAAAAAAACACGCAGATTTATATGTCACAGCTGACAGAAAACTGATGAGAATATTGTTTCAGAATAAATCACATTTGCAAAAATCAAAACACATACATACAAACACACACACACACACACACACACACATATACAGTATATATATATAAGCTCGATACCATAGAGCCCCCCCACCACATAACAAATCCCAATTTAACCCCTGCCTACATCCTACCTTCAGGTATTCGTTCTCGTCCTCCAGTCTCTCGATGTCCTCCTGCAGCTCCAGGTTTGGTGCAGGTGAGGCCTCTGAGGGCCGGTTTGCATCGGCGGGCGGCAGCTGCGGCTCCGTTAGCGGTGAGCTCGGCGTCTTCGCCGGCAGGCCGCTCTCTTTCTTCAAGCTCTTGTTCATGTGAAACTGTATGAGCTCAGACTGCAAGCATCCCTCCCTCCAGAAGCCCGGGCCGCAGCCTACTGCGCTCTTGGCCGTCTTGCCTCCATCGGCTCTCGCCGTCTCTCTCTTGCCCTGAGAGGATTTGGTGGAGCTCGGCTGATCGGACACCACCCCCAGGCCCGGCTCGTCGGTGGTGTAGGGCTCCTCGGAGGAGCTGCTGCGCTCCTCGATGCTCTTGCTCTTCTCCGCACGTCTCAGAGTCGGGCTTTCTGCTCCACTGCCGTGGACAGCTGCTGCGCCTCGGGCCGCATGCCGGTCTTTGCTGGTGACCGGAGAATTACTGCGGCTGCTCTTACCGCCGCTCTTTGACGCGCCGCCGGAGGCTTTGCCAGACGCGCTTTTGGAAGCCGCTTTGGACGGCGAATCTTTGAATCTGGCTGGCGAGGACGCGCGCTGCTGCTTCATGCTGCTGTTTTCCACAGAGTCCATTCTGTCATCTGTGCGAGTAATCCATATGTGACCCTGGAGCACAAAAGCAGTGTTGAGTCGCTGGGGGATATTTGTAGCAATAGCCAACAATGCATTGTATGGGTCACAATAATCGATTCTTCTTTTATGCCAAAAATCATTAGGATGTTAAAGGGTTAGTTCACCTAAAAATGAAGATTCTGTCATTAATTACTCACCCTCGTGTCGTTCCAAACCCGTAAGACCTTCGTTCATTATCAGAACACAAATTAATATATTTTTGATGAAATCCGAGAGCTTCGTGGTGCTCTCGATAATGGCAGAAGACGGGATTTGGAGGAGAAGAGTTGTTGAATAAAGAATAATGTTATTTTTGTTTTCTTTGCGCACAAAAAGTATTCTCATCGCTTCATAAAAGTACGGTTGAACCACTGATATCATATGGACTATTCCATCCTTACTACGTTTCTGGGTCTGGGAACATTTCAGTTGCGTTGCTGCCTATGGGAGGGTCAGAGTGCTCTCGGATTTCATCAAAAATATATTAATTTGTGTTCCGAAGATGAACAAAGATCTTACGGGTTTGGAACGACTTGAGGGTGAGTAATTAATGACAGAATCTTCATTTTTGGGTGAACTATCCCTTTAAGTAAAGATCATGCTCCATGAAGATATTGTGTAAATTTCCTACCGTAAATATATCAAAACTTAATGTTTGATTAGTAATATGCATTGCTAAGAACTTCATTTGGACAACTTTAAAGATGATTTTCTCAATATTTAGATTTTTAATTTTTTTGCACCCTCAGATTTCAGATTTTCAAATAGTTGTATCTCAGCCAAATATTGTCCTATCCTAACAAACCATACATCAATGGAAAGCTTAATTTATTCAGCTTTTAGGTGATGTATAAATCTCAATTTTAAAAAAATTGACCCTTCACATTTTATCCTGCATGCAGCTGAGAGGGAACACGTTTCAGTAGTTTAATCATCATAATCTGTAGTCACGTATAGACCATAATGGAATTTGATAATCTTAAAATATTAGCTCAAAACTGGTCTACCAGCTACAATGGACCAGGTACAGTAGAAACCAGCTAAAGCGGCTTTCCCAGCAGTGGACCCAACCCATCGCCCAATAGCCTAGTCCACTTTAATATGGACATTAATGGGGATGTCTTTGTCTCGTATTATTTTGTTCAATAAAGGTTTGAAGAACGTCAGTGCTCTTGTAAGGGGTGTCTGATTGCCCTTACGAAAATTAACCATGGTTTTACTACAAATTAAACCCAAAAAACATGGTTACTATAGTTAAACCAAGGTAACCACAAAATAACCATGGTTTTGCTACACTAAGCATAGTTTAACCATGGTATTTGTAGTAAAACTGTGGTTAAAATGGTAATCAATGCGCCAAAAAAACATGGTTACTACACTTTTGCTACAATAAAACCATGCTTAACGTAAAGGTGATTGATATTTAACAGCAGCTCCGATGTTGTCATCATTAAGTGATGGGGCTCAGACAGGCCTAGTCTTCTACACGATAACATTTACAGTAATCAAGACACAGACTATTATATCAGCTTCGCGTCTTTTTAATAAACAAAGATATTCAATACGGAGAAAATAAATATAAAACAACAAAGACATCGATCCTGTGGCAGCATCTGAGATTCAAAAATAAATGAGAAGCATCATACATTATTATGAACTAACGTTATATGCAGAGACAATGCAAAAGCACCAGACTCATTCATTACTGTTACATTAATTCAGTTGAAATGTCCATGTAATCCAAGAGCTTATTTCTGTCATTCTTACACCGGTTGTAATGTTGTCGTCGCGGCGAGGTGTTTTCTTATAATCTTTCCAAGGTGAATGAATCTTTGAAGCCTTTCTCTGTGCCCAGCCGAGCAACAGACGCACAGACAGCATGCTTAACCATCCCATAATAACAGAGGAACACCATTCTTACCTTTTAACATCTCATCTTCTGGTCCTCGCGCTGCGGGGGAAGAGTAATGGCAGTGTAGCGCGTCTAAACCACTGTTAAAGCCCGGTGACGTCACCGCGGGGCGGGGTCTGGAGCATCAGAGGCTATCTGTCTGTCTATCTGTCTGTCTGTCTATCTATCTATCTATCTATCTATCTATCTATCTATCTATCTATCTATCTATCTATCTATCTATCTATCTATCTATCTGTCTATCTATCTGTCTGTCTGTCTATCTGTCTATCTATCTGTCTGTCTGTCTGTCTATCTCTCTATCTCTCTGTCTATCTATCTGTCTATCTATCTGTCCATCCATCCGTCTATCTATCCATCCATCTGTCTATCTATCTATCAATCCATCCATCCATCTATCTATCCATCCATCCACACACTCTCTCACACACACACACACACAGACACACCATCTGGGACAAACACAGACAGCCATCATGTCTGCCGTCCTCCTCACTTGCCCAGTCATACTGCCCTGCAAAAGCTTCAAATTATTTTGACAGATCCGATATGCTTACAGTTTTTCTCAGTCGCTTTGGTGTATTTCTCACATCACTATTTACATTTGCACAACAGTTAATGCAGTTCTCAAAACAATTAGTACAAACTGCAAAACCTAGTTGATAACCTGCAAAAGTGTGTCGCTTGCTCAAAATGGATAGGTCATTCCTCAAACGTGAGTATTCATGTCAATTAAAGTGTCAGTGTCATCAAGATGAAAAGTCCTGACACCATTGTTTATGAACAAGATAGTCAAATGACTTTGTCATGTTTTCATTATGACAGTTTACTCTGTCAATGTTTTCCAATGCAAAAAAAGTCAGATCTTGGTGACGCTACCTGGAAATGCTCAAGCCAGCACTATATACACAGCCATTTGAAAAATACAGTAAAGTTACACATTACTGTATTTAGTGAGGTAACTGAGTACAAGACACTGAAAATGTATGTTTCACATTTTTACTGCATATGCTCCAATTAGTTCACAGCATTGTGCGAAAAAAAAAAAAAAAAACACCCTTATTTACAACAAACAAACTCCCTTTGGGTAGAGCTGTGCACAACATATTGGAACTGAACATGCATAGTACTGTAATCATTCATGCACATCCAGACGATCCTCTCGGTCTGGCCACATAATTTCATCTACATCACAGCGAATATCATCTCTTGCAATGCAACGAGGAAAGTATCTCCTCGAGTGGCGAATCCACCCTCTGCAGGACTCTGCTGTGATGTCATCACATGCTGCATCCATGGCATCCGCTAGCAGGGCCATTTGGGTATGTGGATGCCGGTCATATACCTTCCACCTCCAGGAAAAAAACTCCTCTATTGGATTTAGAAATGGTGAGTATGGAGGGAGATATGCCACCAGCATCCTATCATGTGCTGCAAACCACTGTCTGACGATATCTGAGTGGTGAAAACGCACATTATCCAAAACAACAACATGCTTGCTCAGATGGTCTCCAGTTAGACCCCTCTCATTCTCAGGGATTATGTCCCTGTAAAGAGTGTCTAAAAAAAGTCAGCAGATGTTGTGTTGTATGGACCAAGACGGGGGATATGGGGGAGGACGCCGTTTTCTGAGATGGCTGCACACATAGTAATATTCCGTCCTCGTTGGCCTGGGACATCAATGGTTGCTCTGTCCAATGCGATTCCTTCCACGGCTTCTACCTTTTGCCAGATTGAAACCCCCCCCTCATCAAGGTATATGAATGTGTGCAGCAGTTCCCTGCCCTCCAGCTCTTCCAGCTCTGCAAGGTTGTCTTGCAATCCTGTGTGGTGCAGAGGAAAATTACAGTAAATATGGCAAATCTTTCCTGTAACACTACAATACACTAAATGTGTGATGCAGTAAAGCTGTACGTCTAAATGTAAAAATGTACAGTGACAAGTTCTTGTCCCACTGCAAGCTTCATGTATGACACAATGACAGTAGTGCAGTGCAGATTGTTTAGTGCTGAATTACTGTCCATTTATACACACCTGTTCTCCCGACGAAATGTTTGAATTTACAGTGGTTCTCCCAACATTTGGCTGCACGCTTCGACCAGCCTCAGCCATTGTGAGGCCGTGATTGACAACATGATCCACATTTGTAGCCCTGATTTCATCAGGGATCTGCCTATGTACTTGGCCTCTTCTTCCTCTTCCCCTGTTTTGTCCCCTTCCCCTTCCTCCCCGCACCCTCACCCCTCTTCCACGAGACTGACCTTCCATTTCTGTGTCACAGTATTGTAGAAATGGTACACACTATGTCCTGCTTGGTTCATATATGCTTGTAAAGTGGGGGTTTATGGGATTCAGCTCTGACAGTGATTGTAGAGAAGTGGCTTATCATTGGTTGCAACTAATGCTTCACACACCCCTTCTCATCAGTGGAAGTTGAGATTCACCTGAGAGAAATTATTCAATTTGGGAGACATTTTCAGGAAAAAAAAAGATTTAAAAATGTTTGTAAAATTTGCTTGACAGATTTTGACAACTAGTTCAACATTTTTGTATGTAATGACTCAAGCAATGAAATGAGGACTATTAGTTTTATATGGAATGACTATTCAGCATTCACAAGTATAGTTAATTTTGACTGACATGACATAAGCAAATGATAATGTTATAAAACAGCAGAGAGTTGTATGAAAGCAATTGATTTTGCAATTTGTTCGAAGGAATGAGAAACTGCTACTATGACGTGCACAAATGACTAAATGTTGTGGAGGTTGAACTAACTGTTGTGCAAATGTAAATAGTGATGTGAGAAATGCACCAAAGCGACTGAGAAAAACTGTAAAGCTAAAGCAAAATGGTTAACACTTTACCCAAACATTACTTTTTTAATGTATGGACTGTGCCAAATAATTTTTTATTTAATAATAAAGTAAAAGAAATTCATTTTAAAATTATTCTCCACTATTACCCTTGTAATAAGTGTCTTAGTCAATTTATCCATAATATTTCTCCACTCTGCTCTTTCTGCCAAGAGGAAGAAGAATCTATTTCACATTTATTCTATTTCTGTTATTATTCTGAACGATTCTGGCTTCAAATATCAGCTTCTATTTCTTGTGTTCCACCAGCTCTGTAGTATTTCCATCAATAAGGTTCTTTTCCATTCTGATATTCCTGACAATAAGGAATTAGATGATGTCTTAAACCTTAGGGCCTGGTTTCACAGACAGGGCTTAGACTAAGCCAGGATTAGGCCATAGTGCAATTATAGGACATTTAAGTAATTTGTATGATCATGCCTTAGAAAAAACATTACTGGTGTCCATCTTGAGACAAAACAAAGGCATTGATGTATTTTAAGATCAGTCAGTGCAAGCTTCTTTCAGTTGAAACAGCTCAGACTTATATTTTAGTCTGGGACTATAGGCTTACAGTTTTTGCCTATTGCTTGAACACTATAGACACATGCTTAGACCAAAGTAACACAACTTGAAGCTTTTGTTACTATACCTTAAACACAGTGTAACCATACCTTAAACAAAAGCGCTGCTTTGCACTTTAGTTGCAATTCTGCAACACACTTGCTCCTTTCTGCAACACACTTGCTCCTGCACACTACACACTATTTCATACATAAGACACTTAGTTCATAAATGAAATCTCATGGGTACCATTGGGAAAACACATCTATTCAAAATACAACACACATTGGGTGATTGAAAACACTTACTTACAAAACTGATCACCGATCAGCCAACCACAAATAGGCCTCAGTTGAGCCATTCTGAGAACTTTGCAAGTATGGAGGCAGGAGAGCAAGAGGTAGAGGAAGACAAAGAGAGAGAGGAGTAGGACATGGTCGAAGAGGCTATGCACGGAACAATATTTCAGATGATATTAGAGCAACATGATGAGATCCTGTGGCCAGACCCAAA
>NW_015505851.1:565350-566597 GCF_001515645.1 Sinocyclocheilus grahami
ATGTGCAGTATTGAGTTGATGTCATTTGTAACCTTTCAGTGCTTTTTTTTGGTTGTTGTGAAAACCTTTGTTGGAAGAAAACAGAACAAAGACGGTAAGTGTTGCATTGAGCTTCACAGAATGCTAACTGATGAACTGAATAAAAACAGTGAAAATTAAAGACTGCAGTGTTTTATATAAAGTACAGTAGTGTGTTGCTGCTGATCTGAAAGTGTATTCATATGATGCAAGTGTGTATCATTTTGTCATCAGAGTGACATTTTGACAAAGGATTGTTAGGTTTTGATCGCAGAGTTTCAATTCAACATAGATGTGAATGGTTTATTTCCCAGTGTTGTGTCTTGTGTGCTTGTGTGTAATGTTTTGTTGCAAAAAGTGTTCAAGCAGGCAAAAACTGTACGCCTTGTCTGTGAAACCGAGGTATACAGTGGGGTAAAAAAGTATTTAGTCAGCCACCAATTGTGCAAGTTCTCCCACTTAAAAATATGAGAGACCTTAAATTTAAACCCAGCTGCAAAATGTTAGCTTCTGATCTACATTCATTATTGTCATCACTTCCAAAAGTCTCCTCCAATAAAAAAGCTCTGAAGACATCTCGTATTATAGAACAATTTATTTTCACACAGAATCTTCTGAATCATTTCTCTGAATCTGGTCACAGTGAAGTCAAACCCATCTATGACAGGACTGATCATAAGACCTGGTTTCAGTCGTAACTTAATTTTGACCAAATATATAACTGCTTTTTGCCTTTGTGTTACTGACTCATTGTTTACATGCATTCATGATGTACTGTCAAAATCATTACCGTCAGCCCATTTGTTCCATGATCTGTCTCAGCGATGGCAGTTTGTACAGTATAAAAACCATTACGCCTATGGAATGTCCCCATAAACCATAAAAACAAACCTGTGTGTGAGAGTGTGAGTGTATGTGTGTGTGTGTGTGTGTGTGTGTGTGTGTGTGTGTGTGTGTGTGTGTGTGTGTGTGTGTGTGTGTGAGAGAGAGTGTGAGAGTGTGAGTGTGTGAGTGTGAGTGTGTGTGTACGCATTTTTGTGACAAATGAGGACATAAATGTGTATAATGACAAAGGTATAACAAAGGTATTACAAGGAGAAGGTGACTTTTCAGGACATTACCCCATGTCCCCACTTTTCAAAACGCTTATAAATCACACAGAATGGAGTGTATTGAAAATCTGAAATAGCACAAAGTCTCCTGTGAGGGGTAGGTTTAGGGGTAGGGTT
>NW_015505851.1:571617-601888 GCF_001515645.1 Sinocyclocheilus grahami
GTGTGTGTGTGTGTGTGTGTGTGTGTGTGAGTGTGAGTGTGTGTGTGTGTGTGTGTGTGTGTGTGTGTGTGTGTGTCATGCAGCAGCTGGGAAACGTAAGCAAGGTTTCTAATTGCTGCCATTAGCAGAACGCATCAACGAAGAGTCTATTCAGTGTAATGGATGGGTGTTTCACAGCTGGGAGTCTGTAATGATGAAGTGTGTAACCATATGACAGAGAATGGTGAATTTAATTTGGGTGAAACGAACCCCAGCCTTAAAGGGATAGTGTCACCATTTACTCACCCTCTGGTTGTTCTTCTTCTGATGAACACAAAAGAAGATATTTTGTTTCCGAATAGTTTCTGGTCCCCATTTACTTCCATTCATTTTTTCCATACTATGGAAGTCAATGGGGGCCATCAAATGTTTGGTTACCAACATTCTTTAAAATATCTTCTTCTGTGCTCAGCAGACGACAGAAACTCATACAGGTTTGGAACGAACTGAGGGTGAGTAAATGATGACAGAGTTTTCATTGGGTTTTTTTGGTGAACTATCCATTTAAGTATTGTAACTCGTCCTGCACTGTTTCTGCTACAGACATGAACGATTCCTCAAATAGTGCTTTTCTGAGCAATTCACATCAGATCACAGCAACACCCTGGGTTATGTGTCACTACCGTTTGAAAGTTTAAAAAACAGTAACATTGTGAAATATTTGTTTTTCTGTTTTCTAATGTACAGTACGTTAAAATTAATGTATTTCTGTGATGCGCAGCTGTATTTTCAGCATCATTCCTCCAGTCTTCAGTGTCACATGATCTTCAGAAATCAGTATAATATGCTGATTTGCTGCTCAAGAAACATTTCTGATTATTATCAATGTTGAAAACAGTTGTGCTGCACAATATTTTGTGTAAACTGAGATGCATTTTATTTTTTCAGGATTCACAGATGAATAAAAAGTATAAAAAGAACAGCATTTATTTGAAATAGAAATCTTTTGTAACATAACTGTGTTTACTGTCAATTTTGATTAATGTAAAGCATCCTTGCTAAATGAAAGTATCGATTTCTTTTTAAAAAATCTCACTGACCCCACAGTAGAGTATTTTTACTTTATGTCTGTATACATGTGTGTCTGTGTGATCTTCTTCTCTCTTGGTTTTCTGCATTCTGCAGTTAGTTTGCTGCTATTTGTGACTGAACTGAACGACGCCTTTCTGATGGGAGGAATAAAAAAAGCTGATTTGTGTGTCCGGCGGGCAGGAAGAGGACTGCATGACTGTGGCATCCGTGCAGAATCAGAGCGAGAGCTGTAGAGAAGAACAGAGACGAGTCACGTGAGCAGCGAGCTCTGATTGAGTCCAGACAGACTGACTTTGTGCTTGGCTTGCCTTCGAGAAAACGGTTTTGTTTGTCTATGAAATGGGTGTATGTTTGGAAAGGGGATTTTTAAAGTACATTCACATGATTTAAAAAATTCTATCAGACAAGAATCTTTAATTCTTTAAACAATAATACATTTCATTGCTCTTCCTTGTTCCTCCTAACAAATATGTTAGGGGCATGAATGCATGAAAACAAATCATGAATGGTACAGTAAATAGAAGCAGAACTTGCCAACAGCTTAACAAAACATAAACCATCACACATTTATCATGTCATTTAATATATATACATACATATACTGTGTATATATATATATACAGTCAAACCAAAAATGATTCAGACACCAGATATACTTTTTGATATCTGTTTACTAGTGGGTGTTTACTTTTGTAATTAATAATATCGATGTATAGTATCGATGATATCATCTGTGATTTTTTTGCGTAGCTTGTCAGTGAACTACGGCTCTGTGGAGTAAATGCCGCTCCTTCTGAAAGCACGTGATTTGAGATTTACTACTAATCACAGAACCGGCTTTACTGACAAGGATACTTTTTTTTACACCACAGACTGAACAAAATGAAGCATTGCTTGGTAATTGGTTGCATACTTACATTTAACAGCTGACAGCTATTCAACCAAATTCATATAGGCCTACCTTTCTATCAAAGTCTAACATTATCAAGATGAATTTGTTCTGACACAGTTTAACGCTGAAGTCATATTTCATTACCATTTTCTAAACTATAGTGAATAAACTGTGATAATGTGAGAAAGGTTGAAGGTGTCTGAATACATTTTGGTTTGACTATATATATATATATATATATATAAATCTGTATTCAAATATTAATTTGTGTGTGTGTTTTGTGCACTTCATCAAAGTCGTTAGTATAGAACTGTCATGTCACGTGTCATAATCCCTTGTTCTGACTGCAGCTGAATGAAATGTGTCACATTAAAGCACCAGACACTCATTACATTAGGAAGAGCAGATGGTAAATCCCATCAGTCAGAGAGCAGGTGTGTACCGTTACCATGGAAACCTTTGTCTTTGCCCAGGAGGAGGAGAGGCGGCGCTCTGATTGGTCCTCTGTGAATGAGTGAGGGGGCGGAGCTCACACCGGAAACAGCAGAGTGGGAGGAGAGAGAGGCCTCTGCGCTGCTGCGGCTGCTGCACTGGGAAAGATGATGGGAAAGGGAAGAGAAACCTCATGTTAGGCCACGGCATCAGGAACATCATAGAAATACACTGATCTTTCTACTGAGGGTTAGAATGTTTTTGTTTTGTTTTGATGATTATCATATGTGGGTTGATAATATACATAAACTTGTTAAATAAATATGTTTGCCTATACATATTATACTCTACTCACTAGACTAATGTTTCTTAACAGTAATATTGTGAAATATTTTTACAATTTCAAATAGCTGTGTTCTATGTGAATATCTGTTAAACTGTAATGTATTTCTGTGATGCGCAGCTGTATTTTCAGCATCATTCCTCCAGTCTTCAGTGTCACATGATCTTCAGAAATCATTCTAATATTCTGATTCGCTGCTCAAGAAACATTTCTGATTATTATCAATGTTGAAAACAGTTGTGCTGCACAATATTTTTTTGTGGAAACTGAAACATTTTATTTTTCATGATTCTTTAACGAATAGAAGTTCAAAAGAACAGCATTTATTTGACATAGAAATCTTTTGTAACATTATAAATGTCTTTACTGTCACCTTTGATTAAATTAATGCATCTTTACCTACCCCAAACTTTTAAACGGTAGTGTATCACGGTATCTAATAATACTAATAATAGGTACAATGTACTTGTTTTGTTGTGGTATAGTTAGGGGGTGGTGGAAGGGTCAGTGCAATTAAAGATGTAATTACAGAAATTAATCAGATGTAATTACATTCAGGTTTTTAAAATATAAGCAAAATGCAAAAACGCATGTACACAATAAGTGCATTGCATCAAATGATTAATTTAAATGTTAAAGACACTTAAGTGGGTCCAATTATTTTATAAAAAATACATATTCCATATAGTCTCTCAAATAATAAGTGCTCATCTACTGAAAACATCTAATATTTTAAAGTACCAGGCAAGATGCTGCTTGAAATGCCAACCACACATTTCCTGGCTCATGAGGGATTCTTTCTGGGAAATGAAGCATCTGATAACAGTGACTATGCATTGGCATTTAGTTTATTTTTATATGCAGCAATGTATATCTGTCATTTGAAAAGAAGAGAAAACCAGCAGTTGATGATCAATGCGTTTTCAAAAGCACAATGTACAAAATTGCACCGAATATACAACATTATAAAAATTCAAGACAAAACACGTGATACATTTCGGGAACTATTCGAAATGAAAAAAAAACAATGACGTGGAGCTCAAGACTTTATTTATGCACAATACAGTATAGTAGCTACAAACATATTTCCCAATCCTGTTTAGTTCAGTTTATGAGATGCAGTAATTCCCCAATCCATCTAAAAGCCATTTTATCCTGTGAGACACTTGATAATTCAAATGCTGATGCATGATGCATCCGTCTTAGCCAATATCAGTTACTAAATCATCGGTATTGGTCTAATGGAAGCAGATATTTGATCCGTTTCAAAGCCACTGAACTGATATTTATCTTTCCCATCATTCATACTGGAGGTTTGATTGATTCTGAACACTGTTTTTAAAACAACAGACGAAACAATATATTCTCAGTCACTGGTCTTGGTCAGCTGCATCTCTAATTCTGAGAGACGCTGAAGCTGCGTGTGTTTTAAAGCACAGGACCGAAGGTAATATATCCTACCAACTGACATGAAACACTTAAATATGCTTTACAAGTAACTGATATACAGTGAGGTCCAAAAGTCTGTACAATGAAGATGAAACATTTCAGACTGTGCACTATTTCTATGTGACTACTCAAATGTAAGTAAATGAGTGTCACTGATCATGTGACTCTTTGTACAGATGGCCAGATTTTCTTCTTCTCTAATCATGCTGGAGACACTTTTTCACTCGTTTTGTCATGCTGATAATAGAATCAGTGAAGGAATCTCACTAGTTGACTTTTGGATCCCACCATAATAAACGATGAAAAACCCACTGATGTCATGAATTCTTTATAATCAGCGTACACTGATGAGACGCCGGTCTTTTCTGGCATTGGGACAGCAATGTAAAAAAGGCAGACACATAAAATAACGTGCCAAACTTAAAGGGATAGTACACCAAAAATGAAAACTCTGTCATCATTTACTCTCCTCAACCAGTTGACGGTAGCCATTGACTTCCATATAGCGCTGCATGATAAATCGCGATAAATCGCAATCGATATTAGGCAAAAGCTGCGATATTCATGCGCGCATCTTGTCAGTGAAGCACAGTTCTGTGATCAGTAGTAAATCTCCATCCGAAGACAAGATTTAACTGCTTTCATTGATTCAACGTGACTAATAAACACAGCACTATCTACATTTTTCTTATTATAATAAAGTACATAATAATGCAGTGCCTTTATCATACGATGAAATATGTTGCGTGCCTTACTCTGTGTAAGAAGCCACATCATCTCACAGAAGGATTTATTTCAAACACTCGACTGACGTTATGAAGTGAGTTTGGAGTAAAAACATGTTATTAAATGTGGTATTTTCACGTGCTTTCAGATGGAGCAGCATTCACTACACAGAGCCGTAGTTCTACACAAACAGCTGTCATAATCGCAGCGCGATTTCATAATATCGATGATATCATCTGCGATTTTTTTGCATAGCTTGTCAGTGAGCTACGGCTCTGTGGAGTAAATGCCGCTCCTTCTGAAAGCACGTGATTGAGATTTACTACTAATCACAGAACCGGATTTACTGACAAGGATACGCATGATAATCGCATGCGATTTATCGCGCAGTCCTACTTCCATAGTATTTTTTTCCATACTATGGAAGTCAATGGCTACCGCCAATTGTTTGGCTACCAACATTCTTCAAAACATCTTCTTTTTTGTGTAACATAAGAAAGAAACTCGTACAGGTTTGGAACCACTTGAGGGTGAGTAAATGATTTTTGGGCGAACTGTGCCTTTAAGGAGGACGTTAAGGAAAGATATTGTTCAGTCTCTCTACATCTAGGCTCACTTTTCTCTCTCTCTCTGCAGTCATACTGTTTGTTGGTAACCATCAGGTATTGGCCGCAGGCGTGCGAACAGCTCCTGACCTTTAACCTGTCAGCCGTTTTAATCCCGCTTTGCTCTGCCCTTCCTCTTTCTCCTGCCACTCTCGGCCCCTGCCGGTTTCTCGTCCGTCTTGCTGGCGTTTCCGTTACTGGAGGCCAGGGCTCCGTTAAAGGCTCCGTTATGAAGGGCTTTGCCGGGTTTGGCCGTGGTCTCGCGGCGGGGCTGACGGCGGTACGTCTGATAATAGAAATTCCCAAAGAGGATGATGAAGGTGAGGGCGTATCCGATCAGACACCAGTGCATCCACTTAGGGAACGGGCAGTCGGAGTACAGCGACAGAGCCGTGTGGCCGATGGTGACGTGAAACTGGATCTGCGGAAGAAAATATAACATAACTGATCAGCTCTCAGAGGTTTAGCTGGAAAAATTAAACTTATTCAACATACACTACCATTAAACATTTTGGGGACGGTATGTTTTTAATGCTCATCTATGCTGCATTTATTTGATCAAAAATACAGTAAAAACAATAACAGTAAAATCGTGAATTATTATTACAACGTATGTTTTCTATGTGAATATATTGTAAACTGTAATTGATTGCTGTGATCAAAGCTGAATTTTCAGCATCTTCAGTGTCACATGATCTTCAGAAATCATTCTAATATGCTGACTTGCTGCTCAAGAAACATTTATGATTATTATCAGTGTTGAAAACAGTAGTGCTGCACAATATTTTTGAGCAAATTTTCATCCTTTTTTTAATTTCAGGATTCTTTAATGAATAGAAAGTTCAGCGTGTATTTGAAAACTATATTTTTTGTAACATTATAAATGTGTCTATTATCATTTTTGGTAAATGTAATCCATCTGTGCTGAATAAAAGTATTAATTTCTTTAAAAATAATCTTACCGACCGCAGATTTTTGAATGGTAGAGTATGTAAAGGTAAATATTAGTTCTAAATGAATGATTAGTAACAAGTCAGATATAATAAAGCTAATAAGGTTAAATTTAATTATTATTTCTGATGTTTAAACTGTTATTCTGCATAAATGTTTTTGTGAAAACTGAATTGTTGCATAAAATTATTTACAGTATGATGGTAACGACAGCAGTATTGAAGACAGCAGGTTTTTTTAAAATTACAAACTGTATGCATACTCTAAATACCAAATAAATGGAAAATATGTATTTTATCTTGTGCAAAGACAACACATTTTATAAAACACTTTTTTTAACTTTTACAAAAGTACAAGTTATCTGGTTGGCAGAAAATAAAAAAATAGAGAAATTCTGGAAATTGATAAAGTAGACATTTTGATATAATTGATAATTGATATAATACTTTGAAATAAAATGTTACTATAATCTGTACTTTAATAAAACCGGAATCATATTTATTTCTAAAGTTCCACCAATCTGCAGAATCACGCTTAAATTCTACATCGTGTTTTTTTTCCTTCACAAATGCTTGTAAAAGGTCAGCATTTACCATTTGGATGATGGTCAGATACTTCTTCCACCACAGATATTTCTGTATTTTTGGACCGAATGCGGCCAGCCCATAATACAAGTACATCAGGACATGGATGGCTGCATTCATATGAGCCCCGAAGAACGCTGAGGAAGAGAGACATACACGTGTACAGTATGTTTTTGTAACAGTCTGAAGGGGAGTACGACAGAATGATCATTTTTTCCATTCCTGTGTACGGTGCTTTATGTGTTTGATACTTACACTGTCCACCGGCGACCCATTTGATGCCGATCCACCACAGAGTGAACATGGTGCAGTGGTGATAGACGTGCAGGAAGCTGATTTGGCTGAACTTCTTGCGTAAGATGAAGAACACAGTGTCGAGGTACTCCACACCTTTAGAAATAAAGTACCACCACAGAGCTGCCGCCACCTGCCAATACAAGAGGAGAAGAGACGTCAGGAACCGTCTCTTTATTCCCGTGTGTTTTAGACTAACTTTTAGAGTGAGTGTTGAAAAAACACTGAAAGAAATTATACGTTTAGACCTCTGAACTTAGATACTTTAAACTTTTTTTTAATTATTACAACCAAATGTATTAGTTTTTCTAAAAAAAAAAAAAAAAAATTGGTCCAAACCCTACATTTTAATTTAATATGAATAAAATAAATTCTAGTAAATTTGACATTTTACAGAATTCCATTCATTAAAAGCAAAGAAATCAAGTTAGAAGAGAAACACAATTTTGTTGTGTAGATCACAAATAAAATGTTTAATCAGACAATAAATCAGTAAATCCGACAATCTGTGTTTTCCCATTTTTTTTAGACCCAAGCCATAATGTCACTAAATGTAGGTCAAGATTATATATATACATATATATATATATATATATATATACACACACACACACACACACCCTTAATTTCACAATAAATAAAGGCTAAATTAACTATAATATGGAAGTAGAATTTTCACTTGAAATAAATCTCATTGTATGATTTAGTTCACTTACTATAAATAAAGGCAGATGTGAAACACCTTAACAGTTTATTTTGCTGTCTTTTTAAAATATGCATCATATTTTCTGTAATATACTAACAAAGCAATAACAATAATAAATCAATAAAAGCCACCATTTTTTTTTCTATGGGGAGTGATATTTGCTATTAGACAAGGTTTGAACTGAAAAACACGATTTTCAATTAGACTGATATAAAAATGCACTTTAAAGTGGTCATGGGCTGCATTTATTATTGCTATTTTTTAATTCTTTCATGATGTTTCCTGCGGTGCGCTTATAATGTTAGTATGATTTTCCATCAAAAATGGCCAAATAAATGAAAGCTGTTTTTGGGATAATGAGGAGGTTTTGAGCTCTGAAACTTACAGGATGTTTTTAAAGCAAAATGACCTCTAACATGTCAGAAGATCAAGGTTAACTAGATTTCTCAAGTTATGACCCCTTTAAATAAATGACACAGTCATTTGACTTTTTTCAGCGCATATGGCTAAAGATTCAGCTGTTTTCAATCATCTGTGTCCTCACGCAAATATGACTTAATATTTGCACATTGAAAATCATAGCTGGGTAAAATCAGAATTTAAGAGCTGGCTCCCTCTCAGTTCATGAATGTGTTTAAATGGTCACAGGATGATGAATCGGAATGACAGCAAGAAACGATGTGGAATCAAACTAAAAAAAGAATTAGGCTGCATAAAAAATGAAAAATGTAATGTATCCTTCAAATTACAATTCTGCATCCTAATTCACCTCGAATGCAGTTCAGTGGTGCTCCGTCTAGCTGTAATGAATCCACGAGTATGTGAGTGTGAAAGCCAGATGGTGTGTGTGAGTGTGTTAATGTGACGTCACAGAGTGAAACCCAACTCCCCAGTTTTCCCGCTTCAATAACACACTTTGGGCCAGTAAGCGGAGAGCAGAATTCCTGTCTGTGATCAGCACACTCACCCTCACTTCATTGGGATCGTCTGAGTAGTCCACAGGCTGGCAGATGTAGCTGTAGTTGGCCGCTCGTGCTGCGAGGAAGAGCTGCAATACAAAGAGACGCTTGGACTATTCAATAAGGTTGGTATACAGGACAATTCCTCATCATTAGCTTCTTCATGTTATGCATAAAACAGACAGCAACTCTAGCAAGGTTACCATCACTAATGAAATCCACTGCCGTATGAAAAGACAAAGACTATCACTGAAAAAAGATGTACTGTATGTTGAAGGAATGGTTCACCAAAAAATGAAAATTAGCTGAACATGTGCTCACTCTCAGGCCATCCGAGATATAGATGAGTTTGTTTCTTCATCAGGTTTGTAGAACTGTAGCATTGCATCAGTGTCTCAGCAATGGATGCTCTGCAGTGAATGGGTGCCGTCAGAACGAGAGTCCAAACAGCTGATAAAAACATCACAATAATCCACGCCACTCCTGTCCATCAGTTAACATCTGGAGAAGACAAAGGCTGCGTGTTTGTAAGAAACAAATCCATCGAGACGTTTAAACTGTTGCTTTCCACTAAAATGCGAGTCCATAATCCATAATAACGCTTCCTCCTGTTGTCTCTCACATCAAAATCCACCCACATATTTGTTCAGAGCTGTTTTGGCTTGTAAAAGCTGCTTGATCTGTGCAGATTTCGCTAATTATTTAGGCAAGATGACTTTTTCACTGGAAGAAGCGTTATTATGAAGTATGGACTTGTATTTATCAATAGTTTAAAGTTAAAAGGTTTTAATGGATTTGTTTCTTACAAACACACAGCTTTTGTCTTCTCAAGATGTTAATCGATGGACTGGAGTGCTGTGGATTATTGTGATGTTTTTATCAGCTGTGTGGACTCTCGTTCTGACGGCACCCATTCACTGCAGAGCATCCATTGCTGAGACACTGATGCAATGCTATATTTCTACAAATATCCAAACTCATCTACATGTTGGAAGGATGAATACATTTTCAGCAAATTACCATTTTTGGGGGAACTACACCTTTAATAAAAATAAAAATGTGACTTTTCAAAAGAATGAGCAAGAAACCATGAATGTGCATTACAATAAAAAGTAAGATTAAATCAGAAAATGACGTTATTTTTTCTCATTTCAATCTATGTCGGCTGGTCTGACTTCATTCATTTCTCAATTCTGACTTCTGCCCTGTCTCGGGGGTCAGAGCACTTTGGGGGGATTAACTGGTTTTATTTTTATTATTCAATATTGTTGAATCAATCAAAATACATGAATTCGTACCACCAAAAGTACTTTCTACGGGTGAAACCAGGTAGAAATATTTCTTTAAAGTAATGATTGCAGGATATCACTTATTGCTATGTACTGAAATATAATAAGTCTAAATTATAGTTTTCAAAAACAATAAAAGAAATAACCTAAATATTTATATGAACTAAGAAAATCAAAGCTGACATGTAAAAATACAAGATCTAGTGTCATTTTCTGGGCGAGCTCACCTCTTTGAATATGAAGAAGTTAAGGACGACCATGCTGAAGTTGTAGACGATGAGGGTCTTCCTCAGCTGGAAGGGCTCTCGGCCCTGCATGTACTTGGGCCCCAGCCAGAGAAACAGCAGGTACGAGGAGCTGATAGCCAGCGTGGGGAGCGGAGAGTCCATCAACGGCCATTTCTGCACACGCTTGTCTACACACACACACACACACACACATCAAACCCCATCATCACGCTTTCATCTGGCATCTACAAATGCACCTTAATTACACTGGCTTCAGTATTTCCTGGCAAAACATTTTAGATTATTTTTTTCAAGTGAGCATAAAACAACCCAATTTACAGCACAAGTAAATTAATAAAATGCATAACTTGTCTATGTGTTTACAGAGAAATACAAAAATGCCACCCTTTTCTCGTGATGGAAGGAATAGGGGAGCGTTTAAGTTCACAAGCATTGCTTTATAAATAAATCCTAAAGGGCCGTTCACACCAAGGACGATAACTATAATGATAACCTTAACTGTAAAGTTTTAATAATCTTTCGAATTCTATGTAAATAGTGAAAATAACATCAGAACTAACACAGTAACAACACAGAAGAGCGATATCGAAGGAATCACTCTCAGAACGTTTTTTTTTTTGGTCCAGTTGAAGAATGATAAAAACACTGACAGCCAATCAGAATCCATCCTGCTTTAATAAAGCAATAAACCCCAAGAAGCCGTGGTTTAAGGTGAATTTATAACAGCTAAATAACTTCACAATTATGCACATACACACAACCAAAAGGAAAATCAATTCTATTTAGACAACCTATCTACAAACAGCTTCTTCAGTCTTATAATAAAGCCAACACTGAATGTATATAGTTTTTGTTATCAAGAGCAACACACAGAAGTAATCAAAGGTGTGTGTTTGTAGAGTAATTTACAACAGCTTCGAACTAATCAGAATCAAGCACCGGAACTCTCCGTTTTATAAAGAGCTTTAAATGCATCAGACAACCAAACTGCAGCATACGCTTATAATAAACAGAACGTTATCATCTGTTGGCTTGGACGCGAATATAGTTATCATTATGAGTTTATTTGACATAAGAAGAAGCAATACAGCTGCATCTTTACATCTTCTGTGTCAAGGATAACTAAATAAAGTTGCTTTAACTTATTTCCATTGTGGTCCTTGATTTTAGAAATGATGATGGGTTTGCTTGCATGTATCTCCACACTAGTTCACGGAATTCACACAAAATAAAATAACTTCACAATTATGCACATACACACAACCAAAAGGAAAATCAATTCTATTTAGACAACCTATCTACAAACAGCTTCTTCGGTCTTATAATAAAGCCAACACTGAATGTATATAGTTTTTGTTATCATCCTCAGTGTGAACCTGCCTCAAGACTTGGATTTTAAAAGCAGTAAAAAATTCAAAAATGTATTTATTGGCTTTACATAATTATTAAAAATAAATAAATATTAACTGAAAAAAGACACTTTTGTCCAAATATAACAGCAACCAGATATTAGTCACACTTTAACTATTAACTACAACTTTTGCCTAAATAAACTCCTAATTATTGTGTATTACTGTAATAGCAGGTAGTTGCTAAGTTTAGGTATTGGGTTTAAAGATTAAAAGATCTATGGTCATGCAGAATAAAGGGTCATGAAAACACATTTTTTGTGATGTTAACATATATGAACAGGTTGCACATCAGTGAAAACAACAATAGCACTCATTATGTGTATTATTAAGGGAAAAGTGACTATTTTTCAATTTTTTGGAGCCATTTTGTTCTTCATGTTCTAATAGCAAAGTTGAACCAATGTCACGAAAAGTGCTAGTAATATATACGTGCTAATAAACAACTAGTTAAACTAAAGTGTTACCGAACTATTTCGGGCTCCTCAATGAACCGGTCATTGAACAGTTTGTAAAAGAAACATTTTTGTTTCTTAGTGTGAAGAACATTTCAATCATCTAAAGAACCTTTTTCCACTGATAAAGAACGTTTGGTGGAATGGAATATTATCAATGATAATAACGATAATGGCCAGTGTTGCATAGTTTCAAACATCTATATTCGTTTGAATCAGAGAATCTGCTCTTGTTCACCAAAAGCGAAGCCTGCAGTCTCTGTCTCATGGGGAAATCTAATAAATCTAATAACTCTTCTGCTCCCGGCTTTACTTAATCAGAGCACTGCGTTGATATCAGGTCACAGGGTCAAGAGCGGTTACCTGCGATGGTGAGACTCCATTTGTAGAATTCGGGTGTGTCCTTGATTATATGCTTTATAATATCCATCGCTGAGACTCAAATCCTAATTGTCTGAGAAGAAGAGAGATAAGAGGTCAAAAGACGGTGGAAAGCCATGTGGTGATGCTGCTAAAAATTGCTGGGTTAAATACAACCCAGTGCTGGGTAAAATAGGGACAAACCCAGCAATTGGGCTGCTTTGACCCAACGTGTAATAGCATGATGGTGGGGTTGTATGGGGAAGGGTTATTATTATGATTGATAGGGGAGCTCAGCACAAAGACCAGAACAGCACAAATCTGCTCAACAACATCTGAATTATAATGGAAATCGACATATTATTGATGAAAGGGATGCACTTGCATCAATAGAATTACATGAAAGATTCGGTCAAATACGTCGTTGAATATCAAAAGGCATACACTGGCAGACCCCATCACAGCCTCTCCCAAACCCACCGAGCCAAGAAGACGTTTTGACGCCAGGTTACAAGAGATGCGATGCGGCAAAAGACGCCAAATATCCCTGCGCTTACAGCCTCTCCTCTCGTATACCCCTAAAACACACAGCATCCAGCCGGGATCATAGATTAGAGTCGTCGCAACGATGATTCCGTTCTTACCGTAGCGCGATTCAACCCCGTTTCTAATGACATTCAGCGCAAGGTCGCGCGATCCCGTTATTCCCTATTATAGGAAGACACCTCGTCCCAGACTGAGCCGGATCCGCTTAAAGGCCCGGGGCTGAAGCAGACGGTAATAAACCCATCCGTGTACGGAGCATCCTAGAGGGTCACTGGCATCACTGCGGCTGTCGGGTCGCTCCCCTCGACTCAGCTCTACTGCGCATGCGCCAGAACAGGTGCATCCTTCAATCTCTTTTCTTGACTGTCATTCTTAAAATTATTATTATTTTATATATATATATATATATTGCTACTTAGCAAATACTACTTAGGATCTAGTAGTTTGATCCTATCTTTTACATTTACATTAGTTACTAAATATTCTACTGTTTGTTTCGCTTCTGTTTCAGTTTTTATAACCATTTCTTACTATGTGTCAGTAAGTTGTTGTTTTTTAGCATGTGTGTTTGGCAGTGTTATTTTTAGGATTACTGATAAACTATTGTCATTTGATTTGTATTTGTTATTTATTTTAATTTTAGTTAAATGATGTCTGAATGTATTATGTCTGTATAGGTCTTTTATTAAGCTTTTAGTTTTATTTAATTTGAGTTATTTTAATACTTCAACAATGGAAATGAAATAATATATATATTTATTTTATAAATGTGTATGTATGTATATATATATATACATGTGTGTGTGTGTGTGTGTGTGTGTGGTTGTACATACACACATATGTAGTTGTTTCTTTGGTGTTTGGCTTAGTGTTATGTTAGAATCATTATTATACTCTTAGTCTTATACCTTTTGTTCTTTAATATTTTGAGTTGTTTTTAGCTTTATCTTTTGTTTTTCATTTAAATGTTAAGTTTTGAAATTTTGTTGTATGCATTTGTCAATTTTATTTAATCTCTTTATTTTTAAAATGTGTAAAAAGGTAGTATTTATAAAGTGTTAGCTTTTAGTTTTGGATCTGTATTTAGTTGTTTTAATGCTACAATTGATTGCTTCTGTTGTCCTCACTTGTAAAAGCGTCTGATAAATGACTAAAAAAATAATGTAAATTCAAAATAAATAACCAGTATAGTAACATGAGGGGGTCTAGTTTATTTTAACGGTTTATAAAAAATTAGTTTGTTTGACACCACAGTTTTTATAAAATATTGCCGTTGTAATTTTCTTGTTTTCTTTAAGTGTCAAAATAAGGTAATATGAACGTCGGGGCACGTTCTGTTTGTGAAACAATAACGTAACACGCTTTCTAACATTAAAACCAGTCTGAGCATCCAGTGTCAAAAGGACTTGAATTTGATATGTGATGATCTCTGCTCAAGTTTAAAATATTTCACCTTTATAGACGGTGTTTACAGAGCTGTCAGAGAATGTAATCACTGATTACAGATATACTGGGACTCGTGTCAAACAGGTAGACATTATCATAAAGTACAAAGGAGTATAAAGAGAAGAAAAATCATGCATAGCATAAGTAGAAGGGAACAAGTCATTTGAACACACATACGAACAGGACATTCCAATCTTAACCAAACACTGTACATTACAGGGAAACATAATACTGGTCTATGTGATGTGTGTTTAAGAGAGGAATCAGTGGAGCACGTTATGATGATATGTGCAGCATGTGAAAGAGAGAGGGATCCACTTAAAGATGAATTACAATCCTTAGGGGTTTTCATTATGTAGTATTCTGAATGATGGTCCAAATGCAGGAAAACAAATAAGTGCAATCATGAGATTTCTTAAGAATTGTGGAATAATGAACAGAATGTAAGATTTCGGTCACAGTAGGTGGCGGTATGCAGCTGTGAAGTTGGTTCGCAACCCGCCATAAAACCACAAGAAGAAGAAGAAGAAGACGCTCTCCTCTCTCCTTTCAAATCCCGCTTAAGAGGGCTGAGGAGCTGGTCAAGCTCTATGAAGACTCTCAGCGGTACAAGAATCAAGGGTGTTTGTATGTGGGTTGGTAGGTTAATCGGGAGATTGTAGAGAGTGTCAATGGTCCATTTGAGAAACAAATAAGTGCAATCATGAGATTTCTTAAGAATTGTGGAATAATGAACAGAATGTAAGATTTCGGTGAGAACTGGTGCGTTCTCTGCACTCTCCATCACAGTAGGTGGCGGTATGCAGCTGTGAAGTTGGTTCGCAACCCGCCATAAAACCACAAGAAGAAGAAGAAGAAGACGCTCTCCTCTCTCCTTTCAAATCCCGCTTAAGAGGGCTGAGGAGCTGGTCAAGCTCTATGAAGACTCTCAGCGGTACAAGAATCAAGGGTGTTTGTATGTGGGTTGGTAGGTTAATCGGGAGATTGTAGAGAGTGTCAATGGTCCATTTGAGATATAGGTGGCGGTAATGCACTTATAAGCCTGCGATCCGTCGTAAAGCAACAAGAAGACGAAGACGAAGAAGAAGAAGACGCTCTCCGAGGCGTCATTTCCGGTTTAGAGAAGAGCCGCTGGACAGCAACAACAAAAGATGGAAGGGAAAAACAATGTAGATGACCTGGACGCTCGCCTTCAACTTCTCGAAAAACGCATTCATGGCGAAAGAGGAGGAAAAACCAATAAGCCAGTGAAGGTGATTCGCCTCAGACACGCGTAAAACCCTATGAGCGTTCTCTCTCTGTCTCTGTCTCTGTGTCTGTGTCTGTGTCTGTGTCTGTGTCTCTCTCTCTCTCTCTCTCTCTCTCTCTCTCTCTCTCTCTCTCTCTCTCTCTCTCTCTCTCTCTCTCTCTCTCTCTCTCTCTCTCTCTCTCTCTCTCTCTCTCTCTCTCTCTCTCTCTCTCTCTCTCTCTCTCTCTCTCTCTCTCTCTCTCTCTCTCTCTCTCTCTCTCTCTCTCTCTCTCTCTCTCTCTCTCTCTCTCTCTCTCTCTCTCTCTCTCTCTCTCTCTCTCTCTCTCTCTCTCTCTCTCTCTCTCTCTCTCTCTCTCTCTCTCTCTCTCTCTCTCTCTCTCTCTCTCTCTCTCTCTCTCTCTCTCTCTCTCTCTCTCTCTCTCTCTCTCTCTCTCTCTCTCTCTCTCTCTCTCTCTCTCTCTCTCTCTCTCTCTCTCTCTCTCTCTCTCTCTCTCTCTCTCTCTCTCTCTCTCTCTCTCTCTCTCTCTCTCTCTCTCTCTCTCTCTCTCTCTCTCTCTCTCTCTCTCTCTCTCTCTCTCTCTCTCTCTCTCTCTCTCTCTCTCTCTCTCTCTCTCTCTCTCTCTCTCTCTCTCTCTCTCTCTCTCTCTCTCTCTCTCTCTCTCTCTCTCTCTCTCTCTCTCTCTCTCTCTCTCTCTCTCTCTCTCTCTCTCTCTCTCTCTCTCTCTCTCTCTCTCTCTCTCTCTCTCTCTCTCTCTCTCTCTCTCTCTCTCTCTCTCTCTCTCTCTCTCTCTCTCTCTCTCTCTCTCTCTCTCTCTCTCTCTCTCTCTCTCTCTCTCTCTCTCTCTCTCTCTCTCTCTCTCTCTCTCTCTCTCTCTCTCTCTCTCTCTCTCTCTCTCTCTCTCTCTCTCTCTCTCTCTCTCTCTCTCTCTCTCTCTCTCTCTCTCTCTCTCTCTCTCTCTCTCTCTCTCTCTCTCTCTCTCTCTCTCTCTCTCTCTCTCTCTCTCTCTCTCTCTCTCTCTCTCTCTCTCTCTCTCTCTCTCTCTCTCTCTCTCTCTCTCTCTCTCTCTCTCTCTCTCTCTCTCTCTCTCTCTCTCTCTCTCTCTCTCTCTCTCTCTCTCTCTCTCTCTCTCTCTCTCTCTCTCTCTCTCTCTCTCTCTCTCTCTCTCTCTCTCTCTCTCTCTCTCTCTCTCTCTCTCTCTCTCTCTCTCTCTCTCTCTCTCTCTCTCTCTCTCTCTCTCTCTCTCTCTCTCTCTCTCTCTCTCTCTCTCTCTCTCTCTCTCTCTCTCTCTCTCTCTCTCTCTCTCTCTCTCTCTCTCTCTCTCTCTCTCTCTCTCTCTCTCTCTCTCTCTCTCTCTCTCTCTCTCTCTCTCTCTCTCTCTCTCTCTCTCTCTCTCTCTCTCTCTCTCTCTCTCTCTCTCTCTCTCTCTCTCTCTCTCTCTCTCTCTCTCTCTCTCTCTCTCTCTCTCTCTCTCTCTCTCTCTCTCTCTCTCTCTCTCTCTCTCTCTCTCTCTCTCTCTCTCTCTCTCTCTCTCTCTCTCTCTCTCTCTCTCTCTCTCTCTCTCTCTCTCTCTCTCTCTCTCTCTCTCTCTCTCTCTCTCTCTCTCTCTCTCTCTCTCTCTCTCTCTCTCTCTCTCTCTCTCTCTCTCTCTCTCTCTCTCTCTCTCTCTCTCTCTCTCTCTCTCTCTCTCTCTCTCTCTCTCTCTCTCTCTCTCTCTCTCTGTGTGTGTGTGTGTGTCTGTGTGTGTGTGTCTGTCTCTGTGTGTCTGTCTGTCTGTCTGTCTGTGTGTGTCTGTCTGTCTCTCTCTGTGTGTCTGTCTGTCTGTCTGTGTCTGTCTATGTGTGTCTGTCTCTCTCTCTCTCTCTCTGTGTGTGTGTGTGTGTCTGTCTGTGTGTGTGTGTGTGTCTGTGAGAGTGTCTGTGTGCGTGCGCGCGTGTGTGTGTGCGCACGTGTGTGTGTGCGCGCGTGTGTGTGTGTGCGCGTGTGTGTGTGTCTGCGTGTGTGTGTGTGTCTGCGTGTGTGTGTGTTGTCTGTGTGTGTGTTGTCTGTGTGTGTGTGTGTGTCTGTGTCTGTCTGTGTGTGTGTGTCGTCTGTGTGTGTGTGTGTGTGTGTGTCAGCTGCAGCGCTGCTGGGTTTATTGATGTTGATTTGACATGATATTTAGATCATAATAGCAGTCAGTGTCGCTGATGTTCTTATAATGTGCACTAGTTGTGTCAGAAGCTGCATAGTGAGAGCTGTTCACACCGCGGGCGTGGCAGCAGGACTCGTGACACATAAACAGGGTGGATTCCTCAGTCTTCTAGTTAGTACACTGACTAGTGCACACTACACGTCTTTGAGTTTCTGTAAAAGCGCTCTATCAATCAAATGTATTGGTATATACATGTGCAGTTCGCATGACATGTCATTTTGTCCTCCCAAGAAAAACACTGTCACAGTTATTGAGTGGTTCAAAACAAGACATTTGCAAACTTGTGAACTGAATTTAATTAAATTGTAATTGATTGTAGCAAACTGTAGTACTTATATGTGTGAACGAATGCCCGATGGAAACAACTGGTCTAAATAGAATCGCTAACATAAATAGAATACTTGCTATTGCTAATTATACATGACATAAATACATTATTTAATTATGAATTACAAAGTAATCATAAATGCATGCACAATCATTTTTGTGCATAGAAGTAACAGTTGATTAAAAGTGGTATACTCGGTAATGATCAGACTTATCCTTTTTTGTAGTGCTGAGTTAATCGCGATTAATCGCATACAAGTTTTGGTTTGCATAATATATGTGTGTGTTCTGTGTATATTTATTATGTATATATAAATACACACATACAGTATATATTTTCAAAATATTTACATATATTCATAAAATGTATATTATAAATAAATATATTTAATATATAAACAACATATTTTTCTGAAATGTATACATGCATGTGTGTGTATTTATATATTTATATATATATATATATATATATATATACATAATAAATATAAACAGCATACATACATATATTATGTAAACAAAAAAGTTTACTTTGGATGCGATTAACAGCGGTTAACGCGTTTGACAGCGCTACTTGTTTTGTATAACATTTCTTCCATAATCTTTACGTTAGCTTAGCAGTGTGTGCGTGTTTTGCTGGATTTCTAATCTCTTTCCTTCCCTCAGTGTGCTGAATCACTCACAAGGATCAGTGCTGCTCTGGCAAACACCGCAAACAAGAGAGAGCGTGTCAGGATCCTTCACAAGAAAAGTGAGAACCTCTCAGTCAACATCTGTAATCAAAATACTGTTGATGTTTTAATGTTTCACCATCATTGCGTCTTTTCTGTCAGTTGAAGATTTGCTGAAGTATTTGGACCCCCAGTTCACAGACTTCATTGCTGTGCCAGATGCAATGAAACTAGAGTTCATTCTAGCAGGTTAGTGCTCTGATTCTCACATGTGTCGACACTGACCAAATCAGTCCTTAAGATCAAAAACTGACATTTAATAACAGTACTATAAACTGTATAGGCCCAACAATATGCATAGTTATTAACATGACATAGGATGAAAAAGTGTTTTGATTTTCTAAGTGTCATGCACTAATCCACTGCACAAAACATGTTATATTTGGCACAAACCATCATTGCAGGTGAACCTTTATTTAGTCTGAATTGTATTTTTATTTTTAGACCTCGTGTAGTTTTGTTCATGGTTTGTAAGAATAAGATCAAACGCTGGCAAGTAACAGATGAATCTGCACAAAAATACAATTGCAGACTGCACTTTGTCTTGCAATTGCAAGTTATACACTAATTGTGAGTTTACATTTCACAGTTCAGTTCACAATTCACAATGTTTCTGTCACAGTCTAAAAAAGGTATTCTGACTTAAGAATTGTGAGACAAATAGTCAAACGCTAGTCAAAAAGCTTCTATAGTAAAGAACTGCATGCAACCCATTATTTTTATTTATTTATTTATTGCTGAGTTGTGGTTCACCAGTTGAGAACCACTAAAACATCTCATATTTTTTGAATGGCCTGATCTAAACGGTGCATAAAGCTCCTCATTCTTTATCTACAGAGGAAGAGTTTTTGCGATCTCAGGCCACATTATTGGAGCAGGTGCACAATCTGCAGCCTCTTCTGGACAGCAACCACATTAAAGGTTGCTAAATATTTGTCAGATATGTAAATGAGCCTTTTCTTTAAGTATGACTACAGTTTTCTGGTCGTATTTATAACAATGTTTTTTTTCCCCCTTTAAAATATTTCCCCTCACGTCATGGTATCACAGCGGTTCCCGAGCTGACCACTAAAGTGCAGCGATTGTCACAAATTCACATTCAACAGCAGGTAACAAAAAACAGAGGTTTTTATTGCTAAAAAAAAAACAGAGGTTTTTATTGCTAAAAAAAAACTGTATTGGCATGCTCTCATTTAATGAGCACTATATAAATTGTATTAATCCTGATGGACTTCCACAGGACCAGAATGAAGAATTATCTGCTGAAGTGAAGAAGCTGTTTGAAGAATACAACAAAATGGTATCCTTGCTTGCGGTGAAAGTCTCGAGAAAGGCTTGCCATCTGTTGAGAACTCCCTGCAGCTAAAAACAGCACACAATGAGCTTAATGTATTCACATGAATGTCTTATCATCCTTAACGTCTTCCGCAGATGTTTCTGTTATCAAAGCAGTTTTCACAGTGGGATGAAACTCTTCGGACGCTGGAAGGACCCAAGCAAGGCCAGCAGATAGACTAGGATGCTAAATCTTAGATTTGTCAAATGTTGCATTTTTCGCACTTCATCGCAGATATGATTAATTCCTAAACATACCTTGTTTATAAGTAAGTGTTGTTTAAGGTCTTCGATCTACCAGTAATCTCAATTTAGAGTCATTATGTACCAATATGGTCATCTTACTGTATTATAAGTAATTATATGCTCATTACATTTGTGTTTACAGAAACATTTCTCATTACTTCCAACCATTCAGTAAACTCATTTTGCTTTTTAATGTATTTATTCCAGCAATTGTAAGGAATGATGTGTGTGAGGTTGTTTTTACTGCCTTTAGAAAAGTTTCACTACCTGAAATAATCATAAATAAAAGAAAGTGCCCCTGTATGTTGTATTTGTCTTTTTTATTTTTATCTAGTTCTTACATTTTTATGAGTGACTGCTAAACATAACCTAAGCCGCTGTCGCCTCTGGCTTGCTTAGTTGGGGTCACTTCATTTCCGGCGATATCGTTGACATGATTGCAAAGATATTATTTAAACTGAGCTGGATGTTGACATCACTGAATTCAATGATGAACTGTCTTTAACTGAATATTGAGTGTTTACTATTGTCCTTCTGCATTATTGACACTATTTTCCTAATTAATGCTGTTCAGTTGCTTTGACACAATCTGTATTGTTAAAAGCGCTGTATAAATAAAGGTGACTTGACAATGGTGTAACACATTGAACTTTAAACACTAGATTAAGAATTAAGTCTAAGATTTTTCCACGAAAGATAGCGGAGCTGTGCGATGTTTTAAATAACTTGCCATTTTTTGACAACACAAATTGTAATTTGCACTAAACAAAATGGATCTTTTTGTGATCCTGTTGCTTAAACTTTTTGCTTTTAAAAATACCTAAGAAATGCTGTGTTCATTATGAACAACATTTCTACCAAGTTTTTATGGTAAACAATAAAATATGCATGTATTTTATCAGTGTTTAAAAACTACATTTAAATGGGTTGAATCAAGCTCACTTAATTGTATGCATGTGTAACTCTACATAATAATAATCATAATCATAATAGTATTAAACATGCTTTATATTGTCCACATCTCATTTAAATTGAAATACAGCCTGCCATTATATCAATTCCACATAGTTGTAAATAGTTTGTTTATATTCTATCAATACTACATAGGAGGTACTGCACTACTAGTCTGAAACATTCTAGTTTTTACAGGATGAATTCTATTAGTTATGATTTTAAAATATTAATTCTATACAAATCTTTCCAAAAGAAGGAATGAATGAAAGCAGGAAGCTGCTGGGAAGCCCCGCCCCTCAAATGCGAAGGGGTCACGTGAAATACAAATGGACCAATAGGAACGCGCGTTTTGGTGGACGTCGCGGATTTTGAAACGGTTTTTCAACAAAACAAACATTCGATCAAGCCCACCGTCAAATTCGCCTGCTTACTCCGTCTCACTGTAAGTGTACTGCTTTAAAACACTCTATAACGTCGTCGAAAACGCGAACAGTGCGATTTAGTGCGTCAGTGGCAATAACTAAATCAAAAATACACGAGTGTCGACGAGGAATTGTCGGTTGTAAAGCGAGGTTAGCCGGATGGCTAAGTAAGCTAGCATCCGGCCGTGGTGTATCTGTTAGGTTAATAATCGCAGCAAGTTAAACAATACTCCGTCATATAATACATTTGAGGAGAGTGAAGATCTAGTTAGATGGAGAAAGAACTAGCTCAGATGCTGAAAGGGCCCTAGACATGGATGGCGAAGTTTATATGTAACGTACGTTAGTGTAATATCACCAAAACAAGCTTTGAATGTTGTCCTGGCAAAGCCTGGGCCTAGTTATTTAGGTTTGTTTGTATTTGAAGACCTGTTATGGGTTTGGTGAGACATGTTTGGAATGACAGACACATGCATGCAGACATAGACTGAACTAAACTGTCATCTTTCCATAGAGTCATTGCAGTACAGTAACTTAAGTGTGTTGTGTTGTTTAGTGTGCAGAGATGGATGAAGAAGAGAGCACAGAGCGACAGATGCAGATCGCCATGCTGTGTCAGCGGCTGGCCAAGATGAAGAAGTTATACAACGATGGTAAGAACTTCCAGATTTGGGTAATGCATACGCTCACTCATGTCCCATACTTTTAAACATGGACAAATCAGGGAATTCCAGGCCTGGGAATGTTACGGAATCTTGAAAAGTCACGAACATTCCTGTAGTTCCAATGTTTGTTGTTGTTATGCTAGGTAATCAATCTCTGAAATGTTGTTTTTTTTTAACACCCCTGATCCAGTAATCATGAAAGAATGCAAAAGTCAAGGTATTTCATTGGCCGACACGAGAATCCTGGGTTGTTAGTCGAGCAGAGCAGAACATCTTTGGCTTTTCTTCCATACAGATGACACGGATTACATCAACCAGGCCATCAGCTCAAACTCCCCCGATACCTGCCGGACGCTTCTGACCGATCTGGAGAGGAAAGGCAATCCTCAAACGGATCCCAGCCTGCTCACTAAACTCATCGACTGCTACACGCGTGTCTTTTCCAGCATGCCGTTGGGCAAGTACAGTCAGATAGAGAGCTACGCCAAGATGCTGGTCAGATTTGCGGAGTTGAAAGCGTAAGTCTCTGTTTCACCGGGATTTGAAATGACTTCTAACAGTCTTTCATCATTCTGAAAATTCTGTACATAATGATCTTTACAGAATAGTTCACCCTAGTTAATATTACTATTATATACTACTTTTTTTTTTTTTTTTTTACCTATTATGAAATATGTGACCCTGGACCACAAAACCAGTCATATGGGGTTTTTTTTGGAATTTGAGATTTATGGATCATCTGAAAGCTGAATAAATAAGCTTTTCATTGATGTACGGTTTGTTAGGATCGGACAATATTTGGTCGAGATACAACTATCTGAGGGTGCAAAAAAAAATCGAAATATTGAGAAAATCATCTTTAAAGTTGTCCAAATGAAGTTCTTAGCAATGCATATTACTAATCAAAAATTAAGTTTTGATATATTTACGGTAGGAGATTTACAAAATATCTTCATGGAACATGATCTCTACTTAATATCCTAATGATTTTTGGCATAAAAGAAAAATCTATAATTTTGACCCATACGATGTATTGTTGGCTATTGCTACAAATATACCCCAGCGACTTAACACTGCTTTAGTGCTGCAGGGACACTTATACTTAATATGCTTTGAAATGTTGTGAGAGTGAGAAAATAGACAGATTTGTAGTTTTAGGTGAACATTTTATTTTTTTCTTAAATCAACTTTCAACTGCCAAATATTTGAATGTATTATTTAATTTAGTCTCTCTTCATCAACAGCATCCAAGATGTAAATGACGCGCAGGCTAGTTTTGACATAGCGAGATCCCACTGTAAGGATTTTGCCTTTGTTCACATTGCTTATGCTCAGTTTGAGCTTTTGCAAGGTAAGGAGACTTCAAAATATAAGGCGCTTTTGCCTCTTAAAAAATAAAGTTTTCTGATTGAGAAGAACACAAGGTCATTCATTGCTTTCATTCTCTCCAGGCAACGTTAAGAAATGCACTTTGATTCTTCAGAAGGCTTTTGAAATGAATGCTAAACCCAGGCGCGTTCTGGAGGCTGCCGTGAGGAATCTAAACGCAGGCAAACGCCAGCTCCTCTCGCATGAAGATAAGGAGAACTTAACCGGTTAGTTTGCATCACGTCGACTACTTTTTACTGTGGTGTTGTTGTATGGAAGCCTGTTTGCGCTATAGAATAAAAAAGGTAATTGTGACTTTATCTAACAATCTGCCACACTGAGGAAAAAAAGACAGAATTGCAAATTAAAAACTTGCGCCTATGATTTAAAAAAAATTGTGAGATAAAATCACTTTTTTATTTTTATTAACTTCTGTGGCGGAAGCAGGCTTCCATACTTTTGTGTCCAGTTTTATATCCAGTGAAAAAATTACCAGTGCATTATTAAAAAATTTGACGGTAGAAAGTCAGTAATAGAGGTTGGAAGATTTTCTGTAAATGTTTTCGTTATATTTTATTGAAATCCTGTGATGTATACTTTTGGTTTTCATGAATTAAACATGTCTTTTAAATGCCTTGAGAAGTGTGTGCACATGACGATGCACACGAGTCTGTGAGAAGCAGCTCCAGAAGATCTGATGGAACATATGACCTGCAGAGCAGCAGCACTTTTCACCACGGGTATGAAAACCTCTGTTCTTTCATGGGAAGTTCATGACAAGTTTGCTGGGCATATCAAATCAAGCAATATATTGAATATCATTAAAAGGCTAAGAATAACCACATATACGTAGTTCAAAAAAACATATCACACAATGATACCACATATTGTTCAAAAAATATTGTTCCAAAGGTTAGATCAGTACAATTGTTTTCTTTTCTTCAGAAAGGATGCATTAAATTGATAAAGTAACATTTGTGACCCTGGACCGCAAAACCAGTCATATGGGTAAATTTTTTGAAATTGAGATTTCATGAAAAGCTGAATAAATAAGCGATCCGTTGATGTATGGTTTGTTAGGATCGGACAATATTTGGTCGAGATACAACTATTAGAAAATCTGAAATCTGAGGGTGCAAAAAAATCAAAATATTGAGAAAATCATCTTTAAAGTTGTCCAAATGAAGTTCTTAGCAATGCATATTGCTAATCAAAAAACGGTAGGAAATTTACTAAATATCTTCATGAAACATGATCTTTACTTAATATCCTAATGATTTTTGGCATAAAATAAAAATGTATAATTGTGACCCATACAATGTATTGTTGGCTATTGCTACAAATATCCCCCAGCGACTTAACACTGCTTTTGTGCTGCAGGGACACGTATGTAATGTTACAAAAGATTTCTACTTCAAATAAATGTCGTTCTTTTGAAATAAAATGTACCCGTTTCTACAAAATATGAAGCAGCACGACTGGAATGTTTCTTGAGCAGCAAATCAGCAATTAATTTGCTTTATGCTCACATAGAAGTTCTTTTAAATCGTAATAATATACTGTTTTTGAACAAGTAAACCCAGACTTGGTGAGCAGAAGAGTGACCATTTTATATATAGCCGTAATGCACAATATTTACAGCCTGTTGTGCCTAAGGAATATATGTCCCATGACAGAATTTTTCTTTTTACCATGAAAGAATTGATGTTAACAAACAGTCTGCATTCCAGGAGTGATCAGAAGTTCAGTCCACCAGAGAACATGGGCATGCCTGTGTATAGAAGTTCTTTTAAATTGTAATAATATACTGTGTTTTTTGAACAAGTAAACCCAGACTTGGTGAGCAGAAGAGTGACCATTTTATATATAGCCGTAATGCACAATATTTACAGCCTGTTGTGCCTAAGGAATATATGTCCCATGACAGAATTTTTCTTTTTACCATGAAATAATTGATGTTAACAAACAGTCTGCATTCCAGGAGTGATCAGAAGTTCAGTCCACCAGAGAACATGGGCATGCCTGTGTGGAGAGCAGGGTCACAACACAGAAGAACAGCCATGGTAAGATGAGAGAGGACGTCAGTCCATCAGCAAACCACACTCGAAAGTGGAAACTGATGTGTTTGCTTGTGTTCCTCGCTGCAGGCAGAAAGAGTTCCCATGGTGCCTCTCTCTATCCCTGAAAACGAGAGCAGTGACCGTGACGGTGTTCAGAAACCAGAAGCTCCAGCTGCACACGGCAGTGGTTTCTCCAGGTGAGAGATGTGGACCTGTGCAGGGGCGGCGATTTGACCGAAAATAAATATCCGTCATTTGAGTACTGTAATTCAGTGAGTTAGTTAAGTACTCCAGGGATGCAATTTTTGCTATTTTTATTTTCCTACGAGAAGCATGACCCACGTGAAATGCGAAAATACAAGAGAAAAAATGTTAGGTTTACAAATACTTTTAATATATGTATTTTACAAGTGCAATATTATTGCAACAGTAATACTTTGATTTGTTTAATTTTTTTAATTGAAATCATAATTTAAACATCCTTTTCATTAATAGCAGTAATAATGTAAAAGTGTTAAACTGTCTCATAGTCACACTGTCTTAAATTTAAATCAAGCTTTAATGTTGGATTTTCTCCAGGCAAACAAGCGGTTCAAATGTCCGCTCCACGTTCCCCATGTGTTCCTCAAGGAAAGGCACTCCGGATGGGGACTCCTACAGTTTATTAAACCTGAAGGTATAAGTGTCTTCCGGCCTTAAAATAGACTTAAACTCACCAGTGCTGAGAGTTATGAGTCATACAGTAGCAACAACTTTCAGAATGTAAACGTTCACTATGTAAAGCTAATACTGAATAGTGTTGTTCTGTTTGTGCAGCCTCCTCTGATCAGTCCAGATCATCTGAGGGGAAACACTGAAGAGGGCGACACCATCACAGCACTCCTACAAAGAGCAGAAAGAAAAGAAACCGCTCGAACGGAAGGTCATTCTTACATAATATGACCCATTGTTGACCCAGAATACTTTTTTTTTTTTTTTACACTCAAAACTATCATAGGTTTGCTCAAGCAACTATTTGTTGCAGTGCACTCTTTTCTGATATATTTCGTTCTTTCATAGAAACCACTGACATAAACCAGCTCATCAGCACAAACTCTCCTGAAAGTTGTCAGATCTTCTTGAAGAACCTGGAGAAGAGAGGAGACCCTGGTTCAGACCCGGCGTTTCTCTTCAAACTCCTGGACTGCTACTCTAAAGTGTTCGCCAGGTTTCCTTTGGCAAAGCATTGCAAAACTGAAAGCTATGCTCGAATGCTAGTGAGATATGCAGAGCTGAAAGGGTGAGTCAGTGGTGGATTGCACTAAGTCTCATGTCAGCAGCTGATAATCTTGAGTAATTTATTCTTTGCCACCTCTACAGGATTGAAGATCCAGAAGACGCTCCGGATCATTTCAGTATTGCCAGATCGCACAGTAAAGCTTTTGCTTTTGTGCATATCGCACATGCTCAGTTTGAGCTCTCACAAGGTAATGCATGACATTTGTTGGTTTAGTAAGAATATAGTACATTAAAAAGACCCTATGTACTCAAAAATAGACTAGTCTGACTTTTATAGTTCAAGTCTTTTAGCTTCTAGGTCATCTGTATGCAAGTGTTCGCCTAGAATATTGACTTGTTGAATTTAGCATCTTTTTATTCTGAGAAGATGTACCAAATATATTGATGACTTCTATTGCAGTTATGAGTGGGTGCATCTGAATTTTTTTTATTTCATCTAATGCCGTCTATTCGTTCTGTCCACAAAGCATTTGATTTGTGACAGGCTCATAATTATGACCTCAGAAGTATGAAGTGTCATTTTCTTTGGCTTAACAGTGAAGGCGTGTTTAATGCCTGTATAATTACATTTTGAAAATCTCTCAGGTAACTCTAGGAAGAGTAATTTGATTCTGCAGAAAGCGCTGAGCTCAAACGCACGGCCGGTTGAACTGCTGCAGACCGCTATCAGAAATCTCAAGTCTGGGAAAGCTCATCTGCTTCCTGCGGAGCATGAAGAGAACGCTGCAGGTTAGTCTCAGACTCTTCTGTTAAAGGAGACCTTTTTTTTCCCCCTCTGAGGTGCACTTTAGAGCTGTCTTTATTTGTTTTTGCCGCTGTGTATTTTATGGCTGTCAAAATGGCTGAAAAACTAAATTAGAATTTTGTACTTAAATATTATCAAAATTCGAATTCTATTCGAATTTAAAATGCATAATTTCATTGAGGGTGAAGAAAAGCTTTTGGCTTCTCTCTTGAGGCCACAAGAGGGCACATCGAGCAAAATATTACTAATGCACGTTTCATCAAAGCATAAGATAACACGACTATCTGTGAAAAAAGTGCATAATGTTTAAAATAATGTTTATAAACCAATTATAATTAAGTTGCTTAAACTACTATAAACAAAACAGCAGCATGTATGTATGCATAGTTTAATACAAAGGGCGGAAAGCCAATCTCACACAGAGTACATTTTTCATTTAAAAGCACAAGATGCAGTGAGATGGGGAAATACCTACCATAAAGTCTCGAGATATGTTTTTTCAAAGTTGAACTTGCATTAATTTTACATGGCTTTCTAAACATGCGGCTCTTTTGTGCGAGTGCAACGGTGATAGATGTCCCTCTAGAAAGTGTGCGAAAAATGTGTTCTGTGTGAACGGCTTGGTTTCAGTTTTGACAAACAACATCTTCTCCGCATTGATGTTTTCTTTTACTCCATCTAGTGGCTTCAACTGGACAGGCTAACATAAACATTATAATACATCGTCATCGCATCTCGTGCGCCGCTGATAAGGCTGCCTCCTTAACGCACACCTAAAATTCAAATGCAACGTTTTTGCATTCGAATGTGGATTTTTATTTTAAATTCAATGAAAATTCAAATTTTTTTTTTTTTGACAGCCCTAGTGTATTTGCAAGTGTTTTCACACCATACTTGCTGTCACTGGACATCTGCCTGTCACTGATCTGCAGTGCACAGCAGTCAAGTTGTCTGTTTGTTTGAGGTGGACTTCAGTGTTGTTCACACAAGACTCATATTTGTGTTCTGTCATGAAGGGTCCATAGAAATCTGTGAGCTCCAAAGATCATTTTTACTTTGAAAACCTATTCATCAAGTTGCGGGACTAAATGTATTGCTGTTGAGTTAAAATCAAGAGACAACATAATTTGTGTTTTTTTTTTTATATAATGCATAGAATAATACTTCCATAATTAATTGAAATCATACTATATTGTTATAATATGGCCATTGTATTACCAGATTGTCTACATGAGCCATTGGAGCTTGGACCCTGGTAATCACTGTTAGTGGCTACATTTAAGAGTTCATTATTATGATTATTTAAAAAAATGATATATTTAGTCTGTGTACACATGAAGACAGACATCTTTTCAGTGTGTTATACCTGATTTATTTTCTTGCTCTCTCTCTCGCGCTCTCTCTCTCTCTCTCTCGTTCTTTCTAGTTTTCTTTCTTTCTTCCTTTCTCTCTTTCTTTCTTTCTTTGAAGTTGAAACATTTTGGTCTTCACATTTCCAATGGGAATGATTCTTTTTTTTATTTTTTTTATTTGTTTATTATTTTATATAAAGTTAAGGATGATTGTTACATAGTAATGCAACCCTAACCCTACACCTAATATGACATTTAGCATTTTGAGCATTGTTTTCCTTTGAGTGTCTTCTAGGGTTAATGTGAAAAATGGTTGTACAAAAAAAGAATGATACTAATGTTTGGTTTTGCAGAATATTTGGAAGCACCAAGTAACAGAAAGGAAGAAGAAAATCCAGCGAAGGCTCGTGAGGAGCAGCAAAAGCCTCTTGCCAAGGAGACTTCATCCGAATGGAAGATCCCGACTCTCATCAACAAACATGCGTCTCCGGAGGTCTGCTTACAGCTCACGCTTTTGTGTTTCATATTTGAGCTCCAAATGATTAGAGTGGACTCAGCTGGGATTGGTTCGTGATCAGTCTG
>NW_015505851.1:601898-605583 GCF_001515645.1 Sinocyclocheilus grahami
TCAGCAATTAATTTGCTTTATGCTCACATAGAAGTTCTTTTAAATCGTAATAATATACTGTTTTTGAACAAGTAAACCCAGACTTGGTGAGCAGAAGAGTGACCATTTTATATATAGCCGTAATGCACAATATTTACAGCCTGTTGTGCCTAAGGAATATATGTCCCATGACAGAATTTTTCTTTTTACCATGAAAGAATTGATGTTAACAAACAGTCTGCATTCCAGGAGTGATCAGAAGTTCAGTCCACCAGAGAACATGGGCATGCCTGTGTGGAGAGCAGGGTCACAACACAGAAGAACAGCCATGGTAAGATGAGAGAGGACGTCAGTCCATCAGCAAACCACACTCGAAAGTGGAAACTGATGTGTTTGCTTGTGTTCCTCGCTGCAGGCAGAAAGAGTTCCCATGGTGCCTCTCTCTATCCCTGAAAACGAGAGCAGTGACCGTGACGGTGTTCAGAAACCAGAAGCTCCAGCTGCACACGGCAGTGGTTTCTCCAGGTGAGAGATGTGGACCTGTGCAGGGGCGGCGATTTGACCGAAAATAAATATCCGTCATTTGAGTACTGTAATTCAGTGAGTTAGTTAAGTACTCCAGGGATGCAATTTTTGCTATTTTTATTTTCCTACGAGAAGCATGACCCACGTGAAATGCGAAAATACAAGAGAAAAAATGTTAGGTTTACAAATACTTTTAATATATGTATTTTACAAGTGCAATATTATTGCAACAGTAATACTTTGATTTGTTTAATTTTTTTAATTGAAATCATAATTTAAACATCCTTTTCATTAATAGCAGTAATAATGTAAAAGTGTTAAACTGTCTCATAGTCACACTGTCTTAAATTTAAATCAAGCTTTAATGTTGGATTTTCTCCAGGCAAACAAGCGGTTCAAATGTCCGCTCCACGTTCCCCATGTGTTCCTCAAGGAAAGGCACTCCGGATGGGGACTCCTACAGTTTATTAAACCTGAAGGTATAAGTGTCTTCCAGCCTTAAAATAGACTTAAACTCACCAGTGCTGAGAGTCATGAGTCATACAGTAGCAACAACTTTCAGAATGTAAACGTTCACTATGTAAAGCTAATACTGAATAGTGTTGTTCTGTTTGTGCAGCCTCCTCTGATCAGTCCAGATCATCTGAGGGGAAACACTGAAGAGGGCGACACCATCACAGCACTCCTACAAAGAGCAGAACGAAAAGAAACCGCTCGAACGGAAGGTCATTCTTACATAATATGACCCATTGTTGACCCAGAATACTTTTTTTTTTTTTTTTACACTCATGTCTATTCGTTCTGTCCACAAAGCATTTGATTTGTGACAGGCTCATAATTATGACCTCAGAAGTATGAAGTGTCATTTCTTTGGCTTATTAACAGTAAAGGTGTGTTTAATGCCTGTATAATTACATGTTTTGAAAACCTCTCAGGTAACTCTAGGAAGAGTAATTTGATTCTGCAGAAAGCGCTGAGCTCAAACGCACGGCCGGTTGAACTGCTGCAGACCGCTATCAGAAATCTCAAGTCTGGTAAAGCTCATCTGCTTCCTGCGGAGCATGAAGAGAACGCTGCAGGTTAGTCTCAGACTCTTCTGTTAAAGGAGACCTTTTTTTTCCCCCTCTGAGGTGCACTTTAGAGCTTTCTTTATTTGTTTTTGCTGCTGTGTATTTTAGGGCTGTCAAAATGGCTGAAAAACTAAATTCGAATTTTGTACTTAAATATTATCAAAATTCGAATTCTAGAGATGGTTCTTTAAAGAACCTTTGACTGAATGGTTATTTGTGGAACCAAAAATTGTTCTTCTATGGCATCGCTTCAAGAATCTTTTGAAGCACCTTTATTTTTAAGAGTGTAGGGGGAAAAAAGCTTTTGGCTTCTCTCTTGAGGCCACAAGAGGGCACATCGAGCAAAATATTACTAATGCACGTTTCATCAAAGCATAAGATAACACGACTATCTGTGAAAAAAGTGCGTCATGTTTAAAATAATGTTTATAAACCAATTATAATTAAGCTGCTTAAACGACTATAAACAAAACAGCAGCATGTATGTATGCATAGTTTAATACAAAGGACCGAAAGCCAATCACACAGAGTACATTTTTCATTTAAAAACACGAGTTGCAGTGAGATGGGAAAATCCCGCCATAAAGTCTCGAGATATGTTTTTTCAAAGTTGAACTTGCATTAATTTTTCATGGCTTTCTAAACATGCTGCTCTTTTGTGCGAGATGCGAGTGCAACGGTGATAGATGTCCCTCTAGAAAGTGCATGAAATATGCGTTCTGTGTGAACGGCTTGGTTTCAGTTTTGACGTAAACCAGATCTTCTCAGCATTGATGTTTCCTTTTCCTGCAATATTTTTAATGAACAACGCAGCAGCGCCGCATCTAGTGGCTTCAACTGGACAGGCTAACATAAACATTATAATACATCGTCACTTACATCGTCATCGCATCTCGTGCGCCGCTGATAAGGCTGCCTCTTTAACGCACACCTAAAATTCGAATGCAACGTTTTTGCATTCGAATGTGGATTTTTATTTTAAATTCGATGAATACTCGAAATTCGAATTTTTTTTTTTTGACAGCCCTAGTGTATTTGCAAGTGTTTTCACACCATAATTGCTGTCACTGGACATCTGCCTGTCACTGATCTGCAGTGCACAGCAGTCGAGTTGTCTGTTTGTTTGAGGTGGACTTCAGTGTTGTTCACACAAGACTCATATTTGTGTTCTGTCATGAAGGGTCCATAGAAATCTGTGAGCTCCAAAATACTTAAAGATCATTTTTACTTTGAAAACCTATTCATCAAGTTGCGGGACTGAATGTATTGCTGTTGAGTTAAAATCAAGAGACAACATAATTTGTGTTTTTTAATATAATGCATAGAATAATACTTCCATAATTAATTGAAATCATACTATATTGTTATAATATGGCCATTGTATTACCATATTGTCTACATGAGCCATTGGAGCTTGGACCCTGGTAATCACTGTTAGTGGCTACATTTAAGAGGTCATTATTATGATTATTTAAAAAAAATGATATATTTAGTCTGTGTACACATGAAGACAGACATCTTTTCAGTGTGTTATACCTGATTTATTTTCTTTCTCTCTCTCTCTCTCTCTCTCTCTCTCTCTCTCCCTCCCCTCCCTTTCTCTCTTTCTTTCTAGTTTTCTTCTTTTCTCTCTTTCTTTCTTTCTTTGAAGTTTAAACATTTTGGTCTTCACATTTCCAATGGGAATGATTCTTTTTTTTATTTTATTTGTTTATTATTTTATATAAAGTTAAGGATGATTGTTACATAGTAATGCAACCCTAACCCTACACCTAATATGACATTTAGCGTTTTGAGCATTGTTTTCCTTTGAGTGTCTTCTAGGGTTAATGTGAAAAATGGTTGTACAAAAAAAGAATGATACTAATGTTTGGTTTTGCAGAATATTTGGAAGCACCAAGTAACCGAAAGGAAGAAGAAAATCCAGCGAAGGCTCGTGAGGAGCAGCAAAAGCCTCTTGCCAAGGAGACTTCATCCGAATGGAAGATCCCGACTCTCATCAACAAACATGCGTCTCCGGAGGTCTGCTTACAGCTCACGCTTTTGTGTTTCATATTTGAGCTCCGAATGATTAGAGTGGACTCAGCTGGGATTGGTTCGTGATCAGTCTG
>NW_015505851.1:606091-668555 GCF_001515645.1 Sinocyclocheilus grahami
TTTTTTTTAGTACAAGAAATCCAATAAAAATGACAAAAACAGAAAAATACTAAAACTTCAACAAGAAAACAGAAAAAATAAGAAATTAAAATCTAATTCAAAATATTAAGAACAACTAGGCTAGTAGTTTACCAGAGATACTAAAATAACACTTTCTTAAAATCAGTGTGATCTGCCATGAGTAAATAATTACATTTCTTTGTGAGCTGCTCTTTTCAGAGACCTCAACATCTATTTCCCTCCTGCATCTACTAATATTTTTAGATTTTTATGATTCGTATATTGCTTGTATTTTTTTTCTGAATGCACTTTGACATGACATTCAATGTAGAAACGCAAATGCTTGCATAATTGTGTATTTATGACGGTTACAAACCGGGGATCCCGATGCATCTGAACCTGGACCTTCTTGATTTTATTTCTGAATGAAACCGATTGTTCAATTAGAATAAAATGCAAGTTGAGACCAGACCCATGGCTAGCTGTTTGAACTTTACAGATTTAGCAGAATATGAAAGATGGATAATCTGGAATTCAGTTTTTATTACTTAAAATTATAATTCTTGATAGCAGGAATAAAATGTTTGCTAGTAACAATGGTAATTCTCGATTACAGTTCTTTATACCAAACGTGACATCAGCATTCAGCACTATTAAAAAACATTAATCTTGATATCTGTAATTACATTTTCACAAGTAAAATTTTGCTTTGTAAGCTGATTTAAAATGTGCATGTCTGTTTGTCTGAACATTAATTTTTGCTATCAACAATTCAGTTTTCACTTGTTAAAAATGGCTAATTCTTGATATCAGAAATAGATGTTTTGCTCATAATTTTTACTTGCATGGATAAAATGGCCTTATTAATAATAACAACAACAATGACCGATATCAGAAATTTATGTTGTCACTAGTGACAACTGAATTGCTGAAAAATTAGAATTCTTAATCATAATAATTCAGTTGTTCATGTCAAGAATGTGTGAAACTGAAATTTTAACTAGTAAGAAATTATTGATATCTGTAATCGCATTGGAGTGGCAAAGCATGGTGATATTTAACTAGCGAAAATGCAGTTACAGATATCAAGAATTACACTTTTTACTGATTCAAATTCAGTTCTTGATATTCATATTTCTGAAAGTGATTGATTTTTGTTATTTCTGATTTCAATAATTCACATTTTTAGTAGTGGAAATGCTATTAATGATATTAAAAATATTAGTTTGTTTTTTTTACTTGTAAAAAATCCATTCCTGATATCAATAATTAACATACAAAAAAAAAATCTTATTCTGGGAATGATTAAAAATCAAATCTGACTTGATCCATCAAGAATTGACTGGATTATGAAAAGTGGCTCAGATAGATAAAGGGCTTCATTTCTGCCTCCCTTTGTGTGAAATGTTAATTAAATGAACAATCTGCGATCTTTCTCTCTCAGACCCCTGCCTCAGCTTTCTCAAACGAATCCATCACAATCAAAGGCAAACAGTTCTTCATTTTCAAGATGATTGGCAGAGGCGGATCCAGTAAGGTACGAAATAAGACGTATTCTCTATCATTTTGCATTTCCATTTGATCCAGAAATAATTCTGTTTGTATTCAGGTGTATCAGGTGTTTGACCATAAGAAGCACGTGTATGCTTTGAAGTATGTGAATCTAGAGGAGGCCGACGCTCAGGCTGTGGAAAGCTACAAGAATGAGATCGAGCACTTGAATCATCTTCAACAGTACAGCGATCAGATCATTAAACTCTATGACTAGTAAGTGTGCTGTGCTTGGAAACCGTGCCCTAGCTGTTCTAGTGTGCTCCTGATCACATGACCTCCTGTTGGCTCGCAGTGAGATCACCAGCAGCTGCATCTACATGCTGATGGAGTGCGGTCACCTGGATCTCAACACCTGGCTGCGCAACCGCAAGTCCGTCAACCCCCTGGACAGGAAGTGCTACTGGAGGAATATGCTGGAGGCTGTGCACACCATCCACAAACACGGTGACTCGCACACTTGCATTATTTGAACAAAGTATCCAGGGGGGTATTCCAGAAAGCTGGTTGTGTGACATACTCGGGTATGTTTAAGGCGTTGCTCTCAAACTCAATTCCTGGAGGGCCACCGTTTTGCACAGTTTAGCTCCAACCCTAATCAAACACAGTCTTTGCAACCTTGTTGTTCACAGAATGCAATCTTGATTTTACAAAAAGCATGTGATGCAAGACTAAGGAACGGGAAGGCACACAGGATCTTGGACACGCCATCTAAACATGCATGGTCAAAGATATTTACACAGTAGAATGCAAAAACAACTATATTTTTAGTGTAGAGACCACTTTGTTGAGTTTATAACTGGAGTGATTTATAGTTGTGTGAACCAGTTTTTCTGCTAGACTTTGTTGTTAATGTCTAAAATAGAGATTTGCAGGTGGCCCTAACATTAATAAAAATGGTTGACTATTTTTTTCCAGTACAAATATCTAAAACATCTTAAATCAAGATACATTTACTTGAGAAGCAAAATGACTTAAGATATGAAGTCTTGTTTTCTGACATGAAAAATACTATCAAAATAAAGCGTGTTTATGCTTAAAACAAGAAAAAAAATATTTTTTCTTATCCCACTGACAGATGTTTTATCTTGTTTTAAGCGTGAACTCACTTTTGAAAGATTTAACATTTTGAACAAGAAAAATGTTTAGATGTTTAAACTTTATACCAGAAATCAGAAGACAAAAATTGTAAATTCTAAAATATTTTGTATATTTTCTTATTTTCTTTACTGGTAAAATTATCTAAATATTCTTAAATCAAGATGTTCACTTTTGAAGCAAAACAAACGTGTCAAAATTGGGTTTCTGCTTTAAGACGAAGAAACGTGTTTTCCATTTGATTTGTTTATTTTTCTTACCTCACTTAATTTAGAATTTTTATTTTTTTTGGGGTCTCATGTAAGAAATAAGAATGTTTAGATATTTGTACAGGAAAACAACAAAAGTATGTTTTATTTCTTACTATTATTGACCAGTTTATTTATGTACGTCTCTGTTTAATTGATGGATTTCTTTATATTTTTCATTTGAAGGTATCATCCACAGTGATTTAAAGCCAGCTAATTTTGTGATTGTGGACGCGTCACTGAAACTGATAGACTTTGGAATCGCTAACCGTATTCAGCCTGACGTGACCAGCATCATGAAGGACTCGCAGGTCGGCACAGGACTGATCTAATATTATAGAAATGACATTTCTAGACTGTGCTGCATTGATTTACTCGTTCTTATGACGTCCGTCAGGTGGGGACTCTAAACTACATGCCACCAGAGGCCATTAAAGACACATCCTCCAATGGGAAACCAGGGTCAAAGGTGAGAAGACTACTTCCTAATTTAGTGCCTCAATTGTTATCGGATCTCCTGTTAATATACTCCTTTCAGGGAGCGTGTATAACGGTAGATTGCACAGTGTGATCCCATCATTCTCTGCTCTTCAGATCAGTGCTAAAGGCGACGTGTGGTCTCTGGGATGTATACTTTACTGCATGACTTACGGAAAGACTCCGTTCCAGAACATCACCAATCAGATCAGCAAAATCCATGCTATCATAGACCCGACCCACGAGATCGACTTCCCCGATATCCCAGAGAAGGACCTGCTCGATGTGCTGAAGGTGCGCAGGACGTCTGGCTGTGCTGATCAGTCGTATAACAACCCCTACAGTTTCATATTTAGTGCTCACCGTCTCTCTGTTGTCTGTTTCAGAGGTGTTTAGTTCGCAATCCTAGAGAGAGGATTTCCATAGCAGAGCTCCTCGATCATCTGTACCTGCAGCTGCAACCTGCACCTGAGCCAGGTACAAGCTACAGTCTGCTTTTACTGAAAGCAATCACACGTCTAAAGGTGTATGGAGTTGAATATGAACATGATGATGATTGTTATATCACCGTCACTTCCAGCAGAAGCGTGTGCCGGTGATTTGAAGAGGATCCTCAATGAACTGGCGGCTCTTCAGTCTCCCAACAGCATCGCCAGAGCTGCTAGTGTAAGTGATGATCACGAATACTCAACATTCGTGACTTCGAGAGTTTTGTGAGTTTTCCAAACTGGGGTTTTTGAGTTGATGAAACGCTAATTATTAATAAATAAAAATGTGAGGTTAAAAGTAATTTTAAAATAAAAGCAATCGAATAAAAAAAAACTTACTAAAGAAGTATAGCAGGCTGCTTGCATAAAATGATTCAAAAATCTGTTGTCATTCTATATCTCCATTAATATGTCTTAGTAAGATGATATTTAAATGATTCGTTTGATGATCAAAACACATAATGCACTGCAATGCAATGATGATTGAGAGACGAACAAATAAAAAGCCTGATGATCAGATTTGAGGCGCACTGATTTTTCCGAAAAATGACATCTGGAGACCCGAGTAAAGCCGAGCTGCTTCAGTCCAGTATGTGTTCATCTGGAAATATTACTAACGATATCAAAGTTATTCTTACATTTACTTCATAAAAAAAACAAGTCTAATCTTTAGTCTAAGTCTAAACCATCAATCCGACGATTGAAAGCATGAAGTAGATTGTGTGCAACAGGTTTAACAGCAAAGTTTTGTTAATCAAATCTGATGCAGTAGGCTTTTTAAGGTTGAAGCAGAAATATTATTAAAATGTTCTTTTTAACGTCTTTCTCTACCACCGCTGCAGAACCTGGCCAAGATGTGCAACAGCGGGAAGAAGTTAGATGTTTCTGAATGTGTGAAAACATCCAGTCAGATGCTGTGGAAATGACGAGGATGGAGATGATGAAGGCTGCAGGACTCAAAACCACTGTTCCCAAACACTCAGGAGCTGCCGAGACAAATGTCTCGCACCTCAAACAAGCTACAGTCAGGCAAACAGCGTCCACTAGCTGCTATCTGCTTCACACTGTGCTTGAGATGCTTTCAACAAATGCATGTTTGTTGTCCATTTCTTCCGGTTTCTGATTTTATTTGACTACTAGATGCAATCTAAGAAAGTGTACATGACAAATATACATACCTTGTCAGGTAGATTCTTTAATATAACATATAATGCTGTTTTCTTGGACGTAACTCTAATTTTGCAATATGATAAATGTTTTCACAGCTCTCATTATTCAGTGCGTTTATTGTCTTGATGCCATTTCGTCAGAATGCATGATTACTTTCCTGTGATCATCAATCGATTAAAATACTTTCTACAGTTTGCATTTATAAGATATTCCTCCTGCTGGAATATGCCACCAAAATAATGTGCCTTCCTGTGTGATGGCATCGAGGAATTGACTTCGGTTTAAGATACAACAACAACAACAAAAAGATGGATGGTTGGCTGGAAAGGAAAATTGTGGGCAGTAAAACCATATTGACTGAAACTATATTCTCACATGTGCTGTTTGAAACAATGTAGTTTGTGATATTATGAATAAAGAAAACAAATATGTTTGCTTGTATAGTGTTTTATAATATATTCGTGCATTCGTTTACCCAAAAATGTAATTCTGTCATTTGCCCACCCTCTACTTATTCCAAACCTACGGAAACCCGTTTCCGCCGCGGAATAAAAATTGCGACTTTTTATCTCACAATTGTGAGGTGCAATTACCTTGTTTTATTTTTTTATTCCGCGGCGGAAACGGGGTTTCCGTACAAACCTGTATGTGGTTCTTTCTTCAAAATATCTTATTTTGTGGTCAACAGAAGAAAGAAACTCACACAGGTTCGGAACAAGTGCATGGTGGGTAAATGATGACAGAATTCAAATTTTTAGGTGGACTGTCCCTTTAAGGCGTTAAAAAGTACTGAACACGAATGACTCGTAAACGTAATTTTTAGATAAAGCCAAATATCCTGGATTTATTAGTCAAGTGATTTTGTGAGTTGTAATATTCCAAGCTCAATTTATATTTAATAATCGGTTACGATAAACCAAACTAAAACGATTAGTACATTATGGCCGTGTCTCGGAATCTAGCGAGAGGCCTAGCTAGACAGCATTTCTGTGCTTGAGTGTTTCCTCCATAATGAGCACGACCCGTAAGTTACGTACTTGACGTACGGTGCCAATTTAAACTCCTCCCACGCGTCCAGCCAATCAGAGCGGCGCTTGTCCATGCGAGCGCTGACGTCAGCGCGCTCTTCCTGCTAGGCTTCCAGCGCAATGGCGGCGACGCGGCTGTTTCTCAGAGCTTCACCCGTGAAGTCTTCGCTAACCGGGTTAACCGGCGGCGTGCGCAGCAGTCTGGGGTTAACTCTGCTTAAACGGTCCCCTGACCGCACAGCCGAGCCCAAAGCGCAGAGGAGACACGCAGCGCACTTCAGCTATCACCCCGACCCTGCGCCTGCGCAGTACGGTAAATGCCCTTGTTTACATTTTACAGCTAAGCTGGAGTCCTGAAGAGACCCTGAGATATCCACATGATTCATCTAGAAAGCTCTCGTTCTGGAATACTGTTCATACTACCTAAGCCTGGCTTTGCTCTGGTGTTTTGCAAGCAAACATAAGTCTAAAAACACCTCGTCTGTCAGTCTTGTTTAGACTCAAATACACTGTGAACATATGAATAATGCAGTAATGCATGATGCCAGGTAAAGTGGTCCAGATAAATATATATGACAACAAAAGTACTTGACCGTGTGTGAGGTGATTTAGTTAGTTTGCTAGGCTGGATGCGGAAAAATAAAGAAATAAAAATAAGGTTTATATATTCATAACTGTTGAACGTCTCGGTAAGGTGTCGCGAATGGCCTGTATAATGAAAATTAATAACTTAAATCAAAATAACCTGTTTTATGAAAAGTGTTCAATTGCCTTAAAAGTTATTCAGAAGTCTTTGTAGTAAAAAAAAAACTTTTTTAATAGAGGAAACTATCAAAAAATATCTAAAAGGTCATTTATCTGCCTCCATCAGCTACAATAAATTAAGACATTTGAATAATTCCCAGTTACAATACACAATTAAAATAATACTGAAATACTCAAAATCATGTTTGCATGCCGTATGAGTGCATGAATGAATGCATAGTCAATATAGCACATTTTTATTGCTGTTTACTTGAAAGGAAAGTGCTTCAGTTGTTAAAATTTCTCATTTAATCAAATAATGCGTAGTCGGCATACGCACACTTATATATTATGCTGTCTTAAAACCGCTATTGACTCCATTAGCAACATCTCAGTGGTTGGTAACTGTTAGACCTTTCTGTTAAATGATTATTTATTTAATCTGGTCATATATCTGATCTTGTAAGTTTCATGTGTTCCTTGAGGTTCACTTACAGTGTTAATATTGTTTGTGCATGAGCTGATAATATCTGTGATACCAGTGCATCTAAAAACACAACTCCTCTGACATTCACCCGCAGCCAAATATGAGTGTTTCTAGCTGTTATGAATCGCGAGACGCTACTGTAGGATTGACTCGAGTGTCTCCGCAGGCCCCACACAGAAGATGAATTTGTTCCAGGCTGTGACCAGTGCCTTGGACAACACGCTCGCCGGCGATCCCACCGCAGGTACGAGAGCAGACTGACTCTAACTGAGGGTCTTGAGTGCGGTATATTAACACCTCTGTCTCCTGCAGTGATTTTCGGTGAAGATGTGGCGTTTGGTGGGGTGTTTCGATGCACAGTCGGCCTCCGAGATAAATACGGTGAGTTTTCGTGCTCGAAGGTCACACGAGGTGAAGTGTGCTGGGCTGTGTGTTGTGTGCACTCACACTAGATGGCAGCAATGCTATAGAATGAAGTACCTGCGTACTGTTCACTGTCTACTGCATACTTCACAAATAAGCAGTACACGGTAAACGGCAATTTGAAATCAGTTTCGTGTAAAAATGTTCTGTTTTTGTGAGAATGATCAAATAACGAGTCCAAGAAGAGATGTACAAAATGTGCCTGAAATAGGGTTATTTAGTTAATAAAACTACAACCACAAACAACATATTCATTACCTGAAATAAAATATAAAACATATATATATTACAGCTAGTTGCCAAGGCAACATTTCTCATTTTAGTTTAGTTTATATTTGAATTGCTAAGATAATAAAAATTAATTGAACACTATATATAGACATGTTTTTAAATAAGCGAACAAAAATGATCAACAAAATTACTAAACCTTTCATTAAAATTTGACAACAGAAAATCAAAAAACTATAATCTAATTCAAAATATCAACAAAAGCTATAAAAGTACATCAGTGACAGTAAAGTAACAGTGCTTTTAATCACTGTGCACTGCATTGTGTGTCTGTCTAGATGGTAATTATTTGCTTTTATGTTAATTGGTCATATTAAGAGGTGTTCAGTGTGTTCACATTTGCAACTGAATGTTAAAGCTGCATAAATCAGCATAAACTTCACCTACATTGAGGTCAGATTTAAGTCCTGCATCTAAATAAAGGAACTAAATTAAACGAATAACACAAAACTTGTCTTTTTTTTATGCGTGTTTGTTAAGCAGAATCATCCAAGGGTGAGGGTCTGCTGGAAAAAGCACGTGACTCATATTTTGTGACTAAGTTGAATTATTGAGCCCAAATAAGTGTAGATCAGTCCAGAACATTGGCTTTGTTTAGACCCAGTCTTCCTTAGACAAGATTCAGCTCAGTGGTGCTTTCTTCAACTTTTCTATTTGGTTTGACTTTGACTTAGCCATTAATCATTACTTTTCTTCTGCTTTAACCATTCACTCGTATATGGTCAGAGTCTTGCTGCAAGACTCAGTTAAATTTTATTATGTTTTTTTTTTTTTTGATAGAGATTAAGACTTTTATTCAGCAAGGGTGCATTGAATTGATCTACAGTACCAGTAAAGACATTTATAATGCTATGAATGATTTCTATTTCAAATAAATGCTGTTCTTTTGAACTTTCTATTCATCTGTGAATCCTGAAAAGACATGTCTTCAGAAATCAGTATAATATGCTGATCTGCTGCTGAAGACTGGAGGAATGATGCTGAAAATACAGCTGCGCATCACAGGAATACATTACAAATTAATTGAAAAATACGTTTAAAAAATGTAAAAAAAAATTTTTTTTCAAATGTTGAGATAGAAAAGTTATTTTAAACTGTAATAATATTTCAAAATATTGCTGTATTTTTGGTCAAATAAATGCAGTCTTTCAAAAATGTAAAAAAAAAAGAACTTTTTGAACTTTAGTGTAAATTCAAAATGACGTTTGTTGTACTTGAAGGATGTGCAACTCTCAAAAGATGCATCATTTAAACAAACAGAAAAAGAAACATTGTTAATGATTACGTTCTTGTTTGGCTTTATCACTATATTCATCAAAGGGTTAATGAGGTGATTCTGATAACACGTCTAATATATTGTGTTGCCTGTATATACTACTTAAATATTAAGTAGTTGTCTTGAATCCTGTCAGTTTGGATGCTTTATCGGACAATTCATCTGTCTTGTTTAATATAGAAACACCATTGAAACGGGTCATTTTCGCTGTTGTAACTAGCACCTTTTCTAATCTGGTGTGATATGTATTTAACATTTTGATTATTTGTGTTTTCCGCTAAACGTTGATGAATAAAATGCTGTGTTAATGCTCCTCTAAACCAAATTTAAAATGTGCTTTCAGTACGTTTGTGCATTTGAGCTCTTTGCCATTCATTTAGTTGCACTTCATCAATTATGCGAGAATAAATGAAGTAGATTCAGATTGAACAGAACACCCTCTACAGGTTTCGCAAGCCATAAATAGTTAAATTATGCTGCCGTGGAGAGGCAGGAAAGAGGAGGAAAACAGACATTATGGTAATGATAAAACATCTGCTGTTTGCCACTCGTTTTGGACAGAAGCGCTATATATAGAGGCACTCTGTGATGTTTTGAAATAAACACAGATCCACGACTCCAACATGACTCCCGCCGCGTGGGTGCCTTTTGTTTGTTATTGACGTCAGAGGTGTTGACCTTTGAGAGGATCATTATTTTCCGTGCCGTCTCGTTAGACGGGAACGGGGTACTCGTGCCACTCATTTGAGAGAGTCTCTGCCCTCTTTGCGGCCAGTAAACACTGTATTATCTCTGAAATGCCCATCAGCAGCCCGTTGCGTGCATGCCTTATTCAACAAAGACGCTTTTTCATTTCAAAGACAGTCAATGATTTCTGAATCGACTGAAACTTTTTGAAATAACCAGCAAATTCCTCTTCTTTTGCATTATTTCCTAAGGTGTCGTTTCAGGTTTAAAATGAGAAAAGCTTGATGGACTGCGTCGATTACCACCACGCAGAATCATTTTGACTCGTTGACTCATTTTGACAAATTCTGACGGCAACATGATGTAGATTATAAACCTGGAAGACGAAAACAGTGCAAAAAGGCTCCAAATTAACTTGTTTTCTCCTACAGTTAAAAATGAACGGATGCCAACATTGTCTTGATGTGTGACACAAACACAAATCTCAGATAAAGTAGTTTGGTGTTTCATGACTCTTTAAGATAATACCTTGACAGTTTGTGCGATAATTTGACATCTAGCCACAAAAATTAGCGAGCGCCTTTCAGAATAAACACACACAAATCGAAGATGAGTGTTTGAAAGCAGACGTCTGTCGGTAAGTGGGTTTTTGTGTATTACATTTATACTGCATTTCAAATGGCAGAAGTTCTCTTCATCGAGCATTTGGAAGGAAAAATACTGAAATACCAGTGTCAAGCAAAAGCGTACCTTTCACACAGTGCAAAGAAACCCACTATTGCTCTTGTATTTCTCTTCAACCTTAAAACCTTTTGCCAGTTTATATTCTTATTCAGTGTTGCGTGTGCGTGTGTTTGTGTGTAATTGGCAGCAAGCAGAAAATGGCTGTTTCTAGTGCACACAAGTGCCATTGCACCCATGAAGAAAAACCAAGGTCAGAATGGATCTCGCTAGAGAGAGAATTGCAATGACTCTTTTTTTTTTTCTCTCTCCAAGTCATTCTGTATTTGTGTTCTCCAGTTCAAGATGACAGTCCAACAGTAAGTCTAATCACCACACATGTTAAAGTTCATTTCAAGAATAAACAAAGTGGCGTTTATGAATTTAAGTTTAGGTGACAGTGAAAACAAACCATACAATTAGGGCTGCACGATAAACAACGGCTCGGTGTAGTTAATGCTGCTCAATGTGAAAGCACGCAGGTGATGGAGATTTACCGCTGATTACAGAACCGGCTTTACTGATAAGATGCGCATTAAATATCGCATGCGATTTATCGTGCAGCCCTACATACAATCTATATGATTGTTTTTATATGAAGCATAGACTTTATTCAAGCCAATAAGAGACACGTCTGGGTCATTATGTACATTAAAGGAAAACCATGCGATAGGCGCAGCACTTCTCATACAGTACAAGACACCTTCTAGATGAGTGTGAAACTGCCAGAACTTGGACTAAGATTCATCACAAAGTCCATTAACTCACTGTGAAAATGTTACACTATGCTATCAAAGACTCGCGTTTATCCTACGACAAATTAAATATTTAGAACCTTTTAGGGGCCGTTCACACAGAACGGGGTTTTCCATTCCAATGCGCTACTTTTTAATTGTTTTGAAACGCGTTAGACTTTCAGTGTATGGCCGTTACCGCATTTTTAAGACGCCTTGTCAAGTTAAAAGAATTTCAACTTTTACTTCCAAATCAGTGGACCAATCAGAAGACTTGCAAAAGTTGCACAGCTCAAAAATTTGCCCCGTGTATCATCAGCCTGCGTCTCGCGTTTTTAAACTCTGCAAGATGTTGAGCCTCCAGGAGCAGGATTGGACACCCCTGTCTCAAAAGAACCATTTGTTTCTTATTGCGAAGAACATTTTAAGTTGTTTTCCACTGTAAACAACCCTTTGTGGAATTGAATGTTAAAGGTTCTTCATGGAACCATCAATGGCAATAAACCTTTATTTTTTTTAAGAGTGAAGGATCCTCGAAATTTGTCTCGGAAGGCCAAATCGTACAGTGTGCATTGAATCACTTTGCCACTTTGACATTGTAGCTTTTTTACCATGAAACCCCATTTTTGCTTGTTTTCGTAAACTGAGAGAGGAGTCAGTGATTTTGTGGTAATCAGCAGCATGTGTCCATAGACATGAACTGAACCCAGAACAGTCCGTTAACGGCTTTCACTCGGTGTTGTGTAGAAACGGTTTCATGCATGATTTCATCACGTCTTCAATTATTTTTCATGTGTTAGTGAAGCGTCGGTGGAAGAGCCGTGCATGTGCTCTGGTATGAATAAAAACAACTTTCCGCTCTGAATATAGGGACTATTTCATGTGGTTCTTTACTGCATTTAAGACGAGGCGGACAGCAGGCTTTGTATTTGTGTTTCCCTGATGTTGTGTATGTTTATCCTGGTTTGTTTTGTAATATAATTCAGTCATGAAGGGGGAAAAAACTTTTTTGCAGCAGATTTTATGGTTTGAGGTTAATACTTCCTGCTTTATACTACATAACATAAAAACCATAAAAAGAAATCGATATATTAAAAGCACACGGTCTGTTGAAGCATCCTAGCAGTCATCACGGCCCATGTTTGCGTTTGTTCCTGACATCTTGTCACATAGGGCTGCACGGTTATGACAAACCATAATTGTCGATTATTCCCTTGAAATTGTAATTGCGATTTATTAATTACGATTATCACAATTTACATTGAATGATGTTTATACCATTGTTTGATGCAACTGCATGCCGTATTTTTATATGAAAATAAACCAGCTGAAAACACTCTAACTGAAAAACTTAGTGCTTTTCTATAGCCTCAAATGTCAACTATACATCGGATTGGTTTCTTCTTTAAATTATAAAAAAGTAATAATATGAATGGTATTATAATGTTATACTAAAACTAAAATTAAAATAATGGGAAAAACCCTTAAGAGAACATGTAGAAAGAAAAAAACGCATCTTAAGCACGCAGAATAACATACGTGGACTTTGAACGATTAATTGCCGCTTTGAACGATTACGTAATTGTGGCATCCATAATTGTAATCGCGATTAGAAATTGGATTAATTGTGCGGCCTTATTGTCTCACATGCCCTTGCTTCGGATGAACATATCAGAGTTTGTACCTGGTGTGAAGATGCTGATTAAAATCCCGCTCATTTAGACTGATTTGAGTGTGGAGTAGGTTGACATTGAGCGGTTTTCTCCTCAGGTAAGGACCGTGTGTTTAACACCCCGCTGTGTGAGCAAGGCATCGTGGGTTTTGGGATCGGCGCAGCTGTGGCGGGAGCCACCGCTATTGCAGAGATTCAGTTTGCTGACTACATTTACCCAGCCTTTGATCAGGTGAGCTTGTCTTCAGGGGTCTTTTCTTTATACACATCACCATGGACATTTTTTATAACATAGGTTTACCCTTAGCTGTTAGATTTTTAGTGTTAGTTCACCCAGAAATAAAGAAAATCATCACTTACTTGTTCCAAACATGTATTTACCAACCCATAATATTTTCAAGATTTTTTTATGAAACTTCAGAGATTCCTTTTCCTCTATTCTGTCTATTACATCTAAACTTTGACGCAAAGTTCATGAAGGCATTGTAAAAGTAATCCGTATCAAGAGGTTTAATCCAAATCTCCTAAAGAGACATGATCTTGCTTGATTTATCTTATGTTTTCTTAGTTTCTCTGCTGTTAAGGAATAATAGGGTCATTTTGTGTCCACTCATTCGAGGTCCCCGGCTCAAATTTTAGATTTTGATCATATTTTCTCTGAAGAAAGATAAGCATGTATAGTGAAGGAAGCCAAAATGTTAAATGACATGGATGAATATTTACTGTGTATTGCACTATTTTGTAGAGGGGAGTCAAAATGGCAATTTTCACCTGTGAGATTATTTTAAGCATTAGTCGACTAATCACATGTTTATTAATAAACCATTTAAATCATTGTAATGAGCCTTTAATTGCCTACAAAGCCTAATAAGCGCTCAAGCGCATGCATAAAGCTTGCTACAGCGCACCGGCAGAAGTAATAATTATGAATGTGTCCGTGAAAAACAGTAAGGAGGCTGTATAAACATTTTAATAATTCATTTATAAACTAGTGCTTTCTTTGTTTTCGGTTTAAGAGATGAAGTCGGCGACACCGACTCGTCATCTCCGCAGTAGTGGTGCACCTGTCTGCATGTCTCATACGGTAATTGGTATATTTGAAAGTAGACATTTCACTCTCAATAGAAATGATTTTAATGTCTGTAAGGCAAGTATACACGGAGTTTCGCTCTCGAGTTCACAGAGACCGAGACGGCAGAAAGCGCTTCCTGTTTGCTTTCATTATTTTACAAAAGTGCAATGTTTTGTTGTTATTGTGAGTGCACACAAATAAACGTGAAGTTTTTACAGATTCTAAAGATGTATTACTTTTATCTGTATGACCAGAAATGAGGGAGTATTGTAAGAGCAAGGGAGCACAGCGGCGGCTCCATCTGTCCTGCAGTGAGCGTGCTACTGTTGAGCATTTCTCTAGGATAACATCAGATTGAGCGGCCATGTAGAGTTGCTAATACTTACATATTTAAGATGATAAGCCATATTTGAGGTCGATGAATGATAGGCGAGCGTTTGGATGTCCTGCGCAAGTACTGTATTACCACAAAGACCAGCCGTTAACGATCTGTCCATCTCAGACTGTGTGACTTCGCTTGTGGATTTGTTATAAAAAAAATATTTTTTTCTGCGACTAAAATAAAATTTTGGTCAACTAATGGTTAGTCGACTATTAGGAGCCAGCCCTACTGTTAGTAAATCTGGTCCTAAATGTATATTTTTGAAATGTGGAGGAAATTTTGCAGTATGATTACATGATATGTATCCAGTTGAATTATTCCTCTATTTAATGCATTTAGTAATCAGTAACAGTATGAGAGCAGCATGAGGTCTTTCAGGTTTCTCACTCTGTAGTTTTGGGGTGTTTGTGAGATGCTGCCTGACTTGCAAGACGAAGCGTCCAGCTTCTGTCGGTCCGTCGCTGTTGTTCTCCATGTGTCCTCGTCTCGCTGAAGATAGATGAGCTTCCCTCCATCGTCACGGCAACTGAATGCCAGAGACAATAATAGGGGAATATTTTACAGGAACAGTTTGCACCATTATGAGTCACTCTGTCATTCTCTACAACCAAAAACTGACCCTCCGGTGAACAGAGGGTTTGAGTCTGGACAGTCTCTGATATTTCTGGAAGCTTTTTTGCTTCATTCTTTTCATTATCATGTAATTTTGCCGCCGTTTAAACCCCAATTTACATTGTCCCTTCCAAGCAGTTGTTGTCAAGCATTGTAAGAGAGTTTCCTGGCTCCACACTTTGTTTACTTTAAAAAGATTGGCGTAAATGGCAGGAAAAATGGTCTTTTAAACTAAAAAGCATTTTATGAGAGGAGTTTTGGACATGGACACGGAGACCGTCTTTTCTTGCACACAGATGTGAGTTGTAAATGTAAAGCCCTGTTTCTATTTCTCTGTTTCTGTTATATCTTCTGATGCTGTTGAAGATCGTAAACGAAGCGGCCAAGTACCGGTACCGCTCCGGGAACATGTACGACTGCGGGAAGCTGACCATCAGATCTCCGTGGGGCTGCGTGGGTCACGGCTCGATCTATCACTCCCAGAGTCCTGAGGCCTTCTTCGCACACTGTCCTGGAATTAAGGTTGTTTAACTCCCTTTTCAAAGAAAACTGTGACCTTTGCCTCAACAAACTCCTAAGTTGCTGCCTATTACTAGTTAGTAAGGTAGTTGTTAAGAGATCTAAAATATGGTCATGCAAAACCATGCATTAATATGTGCTTTATAAATGCTAATAAACAGCCAGTATGTGACCCTGGACCACAAAACCAGTCATAAGTGTCAATTTATACATCATCTCAAAGCTGAATAAATAAGCTTTCCATTGATGTATGGTTTGTTAGGATAGGACAATATTTGGCTGAGATACAACTATTAGAAAATCTGGAATCTGAGGGTGCAAAAAAATCCAAATATTGAGAAAATCATCTTTAAAGTTGTCCAAATGAAGTTCTTAGCAATTCATATTACTAATCAAAAATTACGTTTTGATATATTTACGGTAGGAAATTTACAAAATATCTTCATGGAACATGATCTTTACTTAATATCCTAATGATTTTTGGCATTAAAGAAAAATTTATAATTTTGACCCATACAATGTATTTTTGGCTATTGCTACAAATATCCCCCAGCGACTTAACACTGCTTTTGTGCTCCAGGGACACATATTTTAGTAATATGCATGCTAATATGCAACTAGTTAATAGTCAGTGAACACACTAAAGTGTTACCAAATTAGAAAAGATATTTTGATGACAGAATGAAGCCTGTTTTTTGGACGATTGAGGTGTTTTGCATTATTTGACTTTTGTGTGTATTCTTCCTCTTAAAATTCTCTTTATATGATTTTAGACATCGAACATTTATATATTTAATGAAGGGAAGTCCTAAACCAAACCACTGAAATTCTTGCATTCAGTCAGTAAATGGCAAATGGTGTTACGTTATAATTGAGTAGAGGACACACACAGCGGAATATACAGTGCTGCTTGAACATTTGTGGACCCTTTAGAATTTTCTATATTTCTGCGTAAATATAACCCAAAACATAATCAGATTTAATAATCAGAAGTCCTGAAAGTAGACAAAGAGAACCCAATCAATGACAATTGTGTCATCATTTACTCACCGTCATGGTCCAAAAGAGTATATGTAATAAATTTGATCAAACAAAATATTTCTTGCTGAAGCTACTTTTTGTAATGTCTGTTTGATGCTTTACACAACAATGACTTTAAATGATCTTTTGGGAGTAATTTCTCAGCCAGATTTGATGTGCGATTAATTCATCGCCACATCATGTAATTAATTAGATTCAAAATTGTAATCGCTTACCAGCCCTAATTTGTTCACAATCTGTCTGACTGTGGATTGAGTCCAAACTCTTTGGAGATGGCTTTGTGACCTTTTCCAGCCTGATGAGCAACAGCAGCTCTTTTTCTGAGGTCCTCAGAGATCTCTTTTGTTCGTGCCATGATTCACTTCCACAAACATGATCAGATATTAATAGATACCTTTTCTTTAAACAAAACAGGGCACACACTGACACCTGATAGTCATCCCGTTGCTTAAAAACACCTCTGAACAGATTCGCCTTAAAATGAACTGCTGATAACAGAGATTCACATACTTTGCCACTCACAGATATGTAATATTGTATCATTTTCCTGAATAAATAAATGACAAAGAACATATTTTTGTCTCACTTGTTTCCTTGTATTCTCTTTGTCTACTTTCAGGACTTTCAGGATGTTTTGGGCCATATTTATGCAGAAATATACAAACCCGATTCCAAAAAAGTTGGGACACTGTACAAATTGTGAGTAAAAAAGGTCGTCTCACTCGTACTACAACACATTCCTCAAGCTGCATTGAAACGCTCAGAAAAATTAAAAGCAGATGGATGTTTGACTCTCTGCAGGCTCGCCATTTAATGAGCCGACATGTGGAGTGTCCGAGAGGACTTGCCATCCGATTCTCTGTGCATCACCAGTCTTTGTTGTTGTGCGGCAAATCTTTTATTGCATCTTCATCTGTAATGGTCTATTCCGTTAGAATGGGTCACTTTGAAAATCAGTGTTGCTGCTGGTGATAGTGAATCACTTTTTCCATCTCGAGGCATCTTTAAAATGAGCCCAATGTGGAAACACAGCGTCGCCTTTGGAGTCTTATGTGTCCTTATAAATGTGTAAACGACAAGTTTATCTGTTTTCCTTTTTATGAAACCAATAATAGCTTGCTTTCCCCCTTTCTCTGTCCGTTAGATTGTTGTGCCGAGAGGTCCGGTTCAGGCCAAGGGTCTTCTTCTGTCCTGCATCGCTGATCAAAACCCCTGCATCTTCTTTGAGCCCAAAATCTTGTACAGAGCAGCAGGTGAGAGATCGTGAACAATGGGATTATGGGTATCTGACATGAGATTCTTGACATTAGTTGACATGTCCTTCGTTGTAACATGCTGTACAGTAAAATGCTTTAAAGCCACACTTTTCTGCAAATTATTATGCATGTAGCTTTTATGAGCTCCTATCAATTGAGATGCTACATGGAATATAGATTATTATATTGTGCATTGGGTGTAATGGAATATGTTAGCATGCTATAATGCTCAAAAAACACATCATTTAACATACTGTGCATTATTGTATGCCTAGTCTCTCTAAAATGCATGGATTTCTTGGGATTACTGGGAATTTATGAACTTTGTGACTTTGCGAATCTTATACACTAAAGACAAAGGAAAGCATGAAAACATGTCATACGACCCTTTTAAGAAAACCCAAGAAAGGACGAAATGCATGATGTTGCTTTAAATAGCCTCACAGCAAAGGAAAATTATGTTTGTTATAAAGATAATAACCAAGAGAGTAATCGTTTCAGAAAATGTGAACTTTAAAGCACAACTGAGATGAGGACATGAAACCAGCACATCCAGTGCAAGAGGGCTTTGACTTTTTAATTTGACTTAGAATTATTTTATTTAGTCGTTATACTGAAGAGACCTTTTTGAAGGATATAGTTTAGTTTAGTTTTTTTCAGGTTCAGGTTTATTTTGGATTCAAATCAGCTCTTTCTTGTTCTCTGTGCCTTGTTTTGGACTTTTTGTAACTTCCTCGTGGTGTTTGTAGTCCATTTGTTCACTGGTTCCCCTTGATTAGTCTCCCCAGGTGTGTCTTGTTATCTTGTTATAGCCCCCTGTGTATATATAACCCCAGTGTTTCTTTAGTTCCTTGTGAGTTATTGAATGTAATGATTATCTGTTTCTTTGTTCCCTGTGGTTTTTGGTTTATTGTTTGCTCTAGTTTTTCCATTAAATACCAGCACATAGATCCTTGCCTCTGCCTGTTTTCCCCAGCTTCTCCACAACATTACAGTTTTTCACTGGCATGTGTCTTTGACTAGTGCATCTTTAAACCTATATTTAGTATAAGAAAAATGCTAGACTTTTACTCAAGTATGGGTTTAAGGTACTCTTGACCAGTGTTGGGGGTAAAGCATTACAAGTAACGCGAGTTACGTAATCAGATTGCTTTTTTCAAGTAACTAGTAAAGTAACGCATTACTTTTTAATTTACAAGAGAATATCTGAGTTACTTTTTCAAGGTAACGCAAGTAACTTTTTTTTTTCCAAGTTATTGATTGACGGCTCTCCTGTCCCCATGGTGACAGAAATCAGAAGATGTTACTGTAGTTCTACAATAAATATGAATATGCATTAATTCATCTCACTCACAAAACAAAAACAGATTCAGTATTCCTCAGAATGAATAAAAATAATGCAACTCAGAATATGACTCAAACCTGCAAAATAATTAAATGTTAAACAACACAAATATGCTTTATGTATTTAATCCCATTCTATTAAACAATGTATTTGCTTCTGAGCTTCGATGATTCAGTTCAACCGTACTAATAAGCACAAATGACTCTAGACAAACATTTGTGTATCTTTTTTTATTGCTGAAGTGGGTTGAAATGTCTTCTTCTGCATTCTACTGTACGGACGTAAATGCACTTTCCCTTCAGCCTGAGGCGCATTCATTTCACTTTTGGTGTGAAAAGGCTTTTATAATTGCCAAAAATATAAATTTTTATTTTAAAAACAAACGAGCAAGCCCTGTCCAGATTTAAAAAGTAATGCATTACTTTCCATAAAAAATAACTAAGTACCATAATTAGTTACTTTATGGAGTAACGCAATATTGTGATGCATTACTTTTAAAAGTAAGTTTCCCCAACACTGCTCTTGACACCTCTGATTCCTTGTATGTGAGTTTTGAGAGAGAATGTGTATCATTGTGAACACTTAATGCTTTTTTATGCCATTTCCTGATGTAACTTTTAAGTGGCTGAAAATTCGGTGCATTCCTAGGTCTATACAGCTTATGTTCTGTATTATAAATTTTGGATTCATAGGTTTTGTTTTCAGCACTTTTATGCTTAAAGAAAACTAGTGATAAACACTATACATAAATACATATATATATATATATATATATATATACACGGTTAGACTGATCAGCCAGCGTTGGTCAGGCACAGTTATTGGCCAGATTAGACTGATTTCTGCCTCGAGTCTGCTGACGTGAATAGTGCACATTATTTTGATATCACATATTGTTGAGTAATGATCTGTGAGCTGTAATTCATGCATTATACTGACCGTTGGAAACCCTGCTCTCTATTTATATACTGTAACTGTCATCATTGGCCATTGAAAAAACTAAATGTATCATCTGCTAATGAAACATACAGACAAAAACATCAAACAAAACAATGAGTGATGTATAACACAAACAGCTACAGACCTGTCAAATATGAAAATGAAGAATGAGCTGCAATTGATATTAGCCAGAAAGATCTGGACTTTTTTACTCTGAAGAAGTATGCAATTTAAGAAAAACATAGTAGTATCACATTACCTGTTCACTCAGTCAGTCTGTGGTGTTTATTGTACTCCTGAATGGTCGTTTCAGCTCCCACTTTACCTGCTCATAAATCAGTGTGGTCCATTGAGTGTTTTGATCTTTCAGACAGATCATTGAGAGTCTTGGTCTTGATATTTCTTGATGCTTTGCAGCTGTTGAATAAAGACATGCTGTTTCTTATTTCTCTCTCTCTCATTGCCTTACACTGTACATGTTTCGCTGAGGTATGGCTCCATTTCTGTCAAACGCTTGAGCGCAGAATGGTTCTCCAGTTCATTCACAAGTCATGAGAGGGATGTGAAGGGGAGTCATGGAAGTCAGTGTTTTGACCTCGTAATGTTTCATCTATATAATGTTTAATCTTCCGGTGAATGACAGACTGCTCCAATCATTAAGTCTGCTCAAGCTCCGCCCATTCAATCTCACCTTCATTTGCACACACGTTGGAGTGCCACACCCACATCTCAACATCCAATCAGTAACCATTGCATAGACCCAAGTCCCGCCCTACACCTTTTTCTTTTTTGGTAATTCAATACACTTAGAGTTTCTTCACAGTATGTAAGAAAAGATCTGACACTGTTTTTGCTACATTATGACATTATGATCATTTTATTAACATAAAAAAAGATATTACATTAGACTTAAGATCGTCTAACTGTAAAGAAGTCAGATCAGACACCATCTCACTTTTGGTTTGTTCAATGTAATAAACACAAAACACACAAAAAAAATACATTTTAATTGTATTTAAAACATGCACATTATTTATTTTTATTTATTTATTTTCCTTTTTTCCCCCTGTAGCTCAAACAGTGCATGGCATTAGTAAAATCAAGGTCATGGGTTTGATTTCGAGTGAATGCATGAACTGATGAAATGTGTATCGCAACATAAGTCGCTTCAGGTAAACTAGTCTGCCAAATGCATGAATGTAAATGGACAAAGTCTTTTCTTCCACAAATGGTGTAGTTGCAGCATCTCTAACCAGGGGCTAAAGTAACCACTGCCAAAAACTAACCACCACAATTTGAGCCTTTGGTTATAAGAAGTATATTTGGTGCAGTTTAAAGCACAAGTACAAACACAATGCTCATATCCATAAAAATGGTTTATTAATGAAATGAATGGAAAAGGAAATGAATGCACTTTTAAGGAAGCCAATGCGAGTGTGGTTTGCCATGAGGATTAGAGCATATTCATCTCCTGCGTTAGATCTGCTCTATGTCTGCTGCTACTCTGACTTATAAGTCTCTCAAGAATTTTGCTGAATGACTTTAATTTCCTGACTGAACATTAGAGCTTGTTTTAGGATCTTTGGCTCGTTATCATTATTTGGTTTTAATTTTACAGTGGTGCTTTTCTTTTTTTTTTTACTAGTTATTCTTACAAGATGGGAATAAATCATTCGGCATTGAGTTTGTATAATTCTTTATTTGAAAAAACATTATACGTTTATTTGATGGTAATGTGGAATTTTCCAATTTCCACTTTGTCTTTTTTGAATCTGCCATTGCCAACATTGAAAGTAATGTCATAAATTGTAACTCTGGCAGGTTTAGTTGGCTGTAAATATAGTGTTGATTTATTACATGATATTTAGAAGTTCACAACACCTTCTGTGTTGAATTTGGTAGAATTTTCTGAAATACATGTTAGTGGTTTATAAATCATCCATGTGGAGGCGAACTTTGCTGTGCTGTGTTTTTTTTTGTTGGTTGCTAGGTTGCTGCTGTGCAGTTGCTAAGGTGTTTTTAAAGGTGCAGTAAGGGATTCCTGAGAAACGCTGTTGAAAGTGGATCGGACTGAGCACCAAAACACACTTCTAGCCAATCAGCAGTAAGGGGCGTGTCCCCTTATGATGGGGGAGGAACATGTGTTGCCTAGCATGTTCATGAATTTGGGGGTGGAGCTGTGAAGATAAGGGTGTGGGTTAGTGTTGGGCGATATGTTCCATAGTCATATCGCCCTATCGTCAGCCTGTGAGATCACCGATACACGATAATATCGTGCTAATTGTTTTAATTATTTACTGACTTATTTTCATAGCCGGAGATTGAACCAACTCCAGGGTATAGCTAAAAGCAGCCTATAATGTAACAGTGTAGTCTATTAACCACACATTATATCTTTTTAGTCAAGTAGCATATGGAGGTCATGTCATAAAATATTTTTAACATGTCTGGATTTGTATTAAACAATTTAACAATTTAATAGAAGCTTTGTAAGTTGCTAATTATAATGCTTACATTTCCTGTTATTCAAAAAGCAGCTACAGAAAACAAGCAAAAAGCATTTAAATTATCAAAGAACATCATCACTTCAGTCTAGTGTGAGTTTATGCACTTTATGATACACTGTATGAAGAATCATTTTCTTATACTTACAGCGCACATACATCTGCATTTTGTTTATGATGAGAGAATTTGCGAATGTACAGAATTCAGTCAGCACACACTGAACAGCAAAACTCCAGTGTTACTCTAATTGGCCATTGCGTTCATAAACTCAACAGAATCATGTAATTGGTTAAAACGTGCAACAATGTAAAAATGTGTAAAAAGAAATATGATGGAACCAATAAGCCCTAATATTAATTGGATAGTATTACTAGCCTGATTTAAAACAAAAAGCCACAGGCGATAACTCTGACTATCTTCGATACACGATACTATCATCTACCTGCTCAACCCTTGAGGGGATATGTTTGTTTCAGTGATTTCAAATGTCAACACCATTTCCAAGAAATCACTTACTGCACCTTTTAGCCGGTTGCTAGGGTGGTTGCCAAGAGTCAAATGGCAAGACTAGCTAGTTGATGCTAGTTGATGGGGTTTTGAGGGTTTTAGCATTTTGACGAAATTCACACCCATTATAGTCATCAGTATTGTCTACACTGCAATGGATGTCTTCTGAAATATGATAGCGATGTCAGGGATCTTTCATGTCTTTAGCATAAACGTACAGTGGTTGGACAAAAATAATGTGATCACCCATTTTTACAATTGCATAATTACTCACCCTCATGTCATTCCAACACAAATGAAGATATTTTTGATGAATTCCGAGAGCTCTCTGACCCTCCATAGACAGCAACGCAACTATCTTGTTTATGTAGGGTCCGAAAACTCTCGGATTTCATCAAAAATATCTTAATTTGTGTTCCTAAGATGAACGAAGGGCTTACGGGTTTGGAAGGACATGAGGGTGAGTAATTAATGACAAGTTTCGTTTTTTGGGTGAGCTATCCCTTTAACAGTCCATTTATTTGGTGTTTTAAGCACAACAGTCTTTATGATCAGGACTGTGAACATGAAGCATGCCAAGACTTCATCAGTAAAGAAGATATGCGATAGAAAACCAAAAGTGAATGACAGGAACAGTCAAATACTTAGAAGGATTGAGACCAAACACCACAGAATTGCTGCAAATGTCAATATCCACCTTGAAGATCCTGTTTCCACAAAAACCGGGCACAGAGAACTTCACAAAGCAACATCCATGAAAGAGCTGCAATAGCTAAAACTTCAATCACAGACACCAATGCTAAAATGAGGAAAAAGATGGAGTCATGATTATAAAACCTGGACAGTTGGAGCACCAAGATGAACGTCATCATCTGCCCTGGCCAGACAAATCACCTGACTTCAATATCATCAAACCACTGTAGACTGTTTTGAAGAGAAAAGTAAGAAGCAGATTCCCTTACGTTCAACGTTTCTGAAACAACAGGCGATGATAGATGACATTCAGCTGGAGAATATTCAAAAGCCGTATGAATCTATTCTAAGAAGGCCAGAGGTTGTGTTAAATGCAAATGGTGGTAAAACACCTTAGTTTTGAATACTGTCTGTTTCCCAGGTTTTCGCATTGTTTTGTTCAAGCCCTGTATGTTTCCCCATCTCTGAATTATCTTTTTATTAAAGAGTGGTTTTACCATTAGTTCCTGCAGTATTTTTAAATGACAGAGCACTTGTCAGCTGAAAACACACATCAGGCATCCAACGGTCTAGCACTAGCAAGAGTCTGGAGCATTAGTGATGCGTTTTTACTAGACTTCATCAATGACTCGAACCCTGGGGTGAAACCTCTGAACCACACACCAGTGAGCTCAGCCTGAACCGCTTTCCATTCAGTGTAGTGTGTAGCTTTATTATTGTAATTTTTTGGCAGCAAGAATCTTAAACGGGCTGTGAATGAACATTAGGTTTCTTGGAGTTGCAATTTATTAGGGCTGCCCCCCTAACAGTCGACTAAACGTTAGTTGATGAGAAGGGGCCAAAATCGACCAAAATTGTATTAGACGGTAAGTCACAGAAAAACAAAACTGTCTGTTTCTGTGATGGACAGATAGTTAACGGCTGGTCATTGAGGTAATTACAGTATATTGGGCAGGAAATCCAAACTTTCACCTAGCGTTCATCCACCTCAAATATTGAGTAGCAACTTTATACGTTAGCCTAGATAAGTGTGGGTTATTAGGCTCATATTCAAGTGGTTGTGCAGATTGTCGAAGCTGTTAGTGCAGTCACTGGCACTGATAACAGTGGAAACAATAAAAAAAACGCTGCCAATTTTGCGCATACAGATAGGAGTAAGACATCATTCGAAACTGTACAGGGTCTACTTTTAATTGTATACACTCACAATATCAACAAAACAGTGTGCTTAAAGAAAACAAACCGGATGTGCTTTCTGCCGTCTCGGTCTCATTGAACTAGAGCGTGTCACAAAAATGAACTGAAACTCTGTGTATAGGCTTCCCTCACAAGCTCTATGTGTGCACTTGACTGCGTTATAGGCTATATATTAAAGGCTCATTAGTTCCCCCAGTACATATTTGAGTTATTAATTGTATACAAGCATGCAATTAGACGACTAACGAAAATCGCTCAAATTAACGTCTACAAGTTTACTACTGTAGAACAATTGTTAGTTGGGGGTAGCTCTACATTGTACACTCTAGATTTGTTGGTGGTTGTAATGGTGTGCACATGAGAGATGGGTGTCTAAAACATTTAGAGATTCTAGGCATCTTGTGCTGTGCATGTTTGAGTCAGATGTTGTGTAGACCTCAGTGGAGTTCAGCTGGTAATTGAGAGCAGTAGTAAAGTTTAAGCATACCTTTCATTCTCCGTCACAATTCACAACATCTTGGCAGTGTTTCATGTCTCTTTCATTTCTTGCTCTTGACCAGTATGTAAAATGTTTTATTACTTTACTGTTTATGGAGGTTATCATTATCAGATGTGCTGCAGGCAAACTGCAGTAAAATCCTGGAGGGGTTTGCTATACATGTAGCTGCTAAACATTACTTAAGGGTTCAGAGACGGTTCGAAGAATACGATGCTTTCTATTACCCTATGGGCCAAAATTCTGCGATCTAGTAAAATTCTCACGATCATGACATATGAACTGAATGGCTGCTTAGTTCAGTGCAATGTAAAAAATAATTAAAGTTAAATCTTGCAAAATATTGCCAAAATAATTGAATACTTTTCCAAAAATATAGTATTTGAACTTCTATTAATTTTTATAATTGCCTTTTTTAAATGCTCAGTATTCATTTTTATTTATTTATTTATTTTTTTTAAGTGTTTTAAGAATTTAAAATTTTTGTTTTTATTTTTTAAAATATTTGTTTGGTTTATTTTCTTTCCAGTTAGCAATTTTCAGCTTAAAAACGTTAAAATGTTCCCTTGCCAATGACCTGATATAAATGTAAGTTTTTCATCTAACATTTACATTTTATTTAAGCTTTTTCAGTTAATAAAAATGTTTTCATAGTTTTAGTTATCGATAATGACTGTGCTATTGCCATTGCCAAATAGTAAAAGTAACTGTTAGGATCATAAGATGCATTAAAAACAAACTTTCTCAAGGAAGCTGTGACCATCTGGATCTGTGCTCGATGAGCATTTGCTTTAACACTTAACATTAACACTTTAGTTTGTATTTATCCAGATCTGCAGTCAACAAATAAATATGGCAGAAAATGCTACTGTACGTGTGAAACCTTAAAAGCACACAGTTTCCGCTCCTGCTGGTTTTCCAAAGAAAGTTGTTACTTCTTGTACAGGCCAAAAATAAATGCATACTGGTATAGAAAAGATCATAAGGAATTTTCACAAGCTTCTGTTTCTAATTCTAAGCAAAAGTACACTCCTAACATCAACTTCAATGATTTTCAGCTAAATTACTTTAAACCTCATTGTCAGAACAGTAAGATTTCCCAGAAGACCACAAAGACAATGACTTCAATGAGCGTATAAACTGGAATGAGGAAAATGGCTCTAATTGAGCATAATTTAACCGTAAAGATAATTCAGCATTTAGGATCAAAAACAATGACATGAGATGTGACAGCTGTGAAAAGTTCTTTCTGCACTTGTGCTTTATTTAGCTAGTTTCTTTATCTTGTTTCTTACAGCCATGCAAAACTTGTCCTGATGCAAACTTACGGTTCCTTACTTTTTCAATATTAGCAGTATGAACACATCTGATGGATAGGAAGGGCTTCAACTGGCGTGTCACAAAACATCATGCATTAATTTTGTTTCATGTCCTTTCCCCCTTACAGTAGTTGAGCAATACAACAGTTTCCTCCACAGCTTATAGATTCAATCTTAACCTTATAAAGCCTACTGTATTTGATGCACACATTTCTAAGGCCTCTTAATGATCAACCTGTTCAAAACGTTGCTGTTAAACCTGTCACACACAATCTGCTATATGTCTTCTGTTGTCTGATTGATAGTTAGAGTTCTTTATCAAGTAAAAGCTCATTTAGTGTACTACTTCAAACGTCTACCTTCAGCTGGTGCTTCCCACGTCTTTTTGCTGTCAGATCTGTAAATGCCAGAATAACTGTAGTAATATTTCCAGATGAACAGCTCAGCTTTACTTGATTCTCCATCAATCCTTTTGTAGAAAAATCAGTGCATCTCAAATCTGATCATCAGTTTGTTTATCTCTCTATCATCATTGTATTTCATTGCATTGTACAGTATGTTTTGATCATCAGACTAAGCATTTAAATATCATCTTAATAACTCATGTTATTGGAGATATAGAGTGACAACAACTGATATTTTTATTATTGTATGTAAGTATCTGCTTTACTTTAATATAGATCTCAATTGATTTAGATTCCAAGCATCAGAATTTCATCTTGCTTTTTGAATTTTGATCATATAAATATCAGCATCTGCACCAAATTCCACCATATTTGTGTCCTGAGATATTTTTTGTCCTCCATATTCTCACTGTATCACACTATATGACCCTTAAAGCCTGATGTATCAAATATGATATTCAACAAAAAAAAGCATAATTCTCTCTCTTTTTTAAATTTTTTTTAAAGGTTTGATTAATTGTTCCATTTCCAAATTAAATGAAAAGAAAGTATATGAAGAAAAAGTAAACAATTACTTGGAAAAGATATTATGTCTTTATGAAAGAAATGTTGGTAACCCTTTAGAATAGGGAACACATATTCACTACTAATTAAGAGTTTTCCCTCAGTAAACTGCCGATTTGCTGCTTATTAATAGTTAATAAGTAGTTTTGAAGTTTAGGTGTGGGGTTTAAAGATTAAGAGATCTAAAATATGGTCATGCAGAATAAAACATTAATATGTGCCTTATAAGTACTAATAAACAGCCAATAGTTTAGTAATATGCATGCTAATAAGCAGCTGGTTAATAGTGAGAATTGATCCTTAAACTAAAGTGTTACCGAAATGTTTATTTGTGTAATATATTAAATGAATGAATGGTAAGACATAATAAAGTATAAATAAATTTAATTTAAAAAGACTTTTCAGTAACACTTTAGATTATGGAACACTATTGACTATTAACTAGCTGCTTATTATTAGGACGCATATTACTAAACTTTTGGCTGTTTATTAGCGCAAAAGCAGTGTTAAGTCGCTGGGGCATATTTGTAGCAATAGCCAAAAATACATTGTATGGGTCAAAATTATAGATTTTTCTTTTATGCCAAAAATCATTAGAACAATATATCAAAACTTAATTTTTGATTAGTAATATGCATTGCTAAGAACTTCATTTGAACAACTTTAAAGGCGATTTTCTCAATATTTAGATTTTTTTGCACCCTCAGATTCCAGATTTTCAAATAGTTGTATCTCGGCCAAGTGTCTCTGAGTTAATAGTCAATATGTGTTCCCTAATCTAAAGTTTTCTGACTGATGTTTAATATGCCAGGCTTTGTGGGCTGATGTGTGATGTGTGGTTTTGTGTTGCAGTGGAGCAGGTGCCCACAGAAGCCTATCAGATCCCGCTCTCGCAGGCCGAGGTGCTGCAGGAGGGCAGTGATCTCACGCTGGTGGCCTGGGGAACACAGGTACGTCTGTGAGAACAGCTGCTCCTCCGGTGTTCATCATCGGATTATGATTTCAGAAGCTCTCTGGGGGTCCTGAAGCTCAGCTCAGACACTCCACAGGTTTATCCTGCTGAACGACTGATGGTCGATATGACAAGGACCTCGCCAGTGGTTCACAAATAGGCTTGTTTCTAATGAACAGTGCTCTCCTGTTTCTTTTCATTCATCCCATCGAGACTCCTTACATGAGTGACACAAACCAGGCCTTCGAGATAAATGGAATATTTATGATGTATGCTACAATTAATACTTTTATTAAACAAAGAGGCATTAAAGGGCTCATGAACTGCCCTTGTACTGCCTTTGTACTGTTCTCTGTGGTCCACTTATAATGCTATCAAGATTTTTGCATCAAAAAACATCATAATAGTTAGAAGCAATAAGCTATTTTCTGTCCTATTTTTAACCCCCCTCATCAGAACGCTCTGTGTGAATAGGCGTGGAGGATTATAGACTCGGAAGTAAACGCCCACTGCTGTGATTGGCTAACAGTTTTGTATGTTTAACAGCCTACTGCCTTCATGGATGCTGCTGTGATTTAGGTCAAAAACGCATAAAAAATGCTCATATCAAACAATCTGCTTAACAGACAAAGCAATAGTGATCGCATAAAGAAAACAGTCAGACACACTTGTGTTGCGACATGACCGTCGGATTCAATATAATCGGCACAGCATCGTTTTTTAGTTTCAGTCTTTCTGAAAATCCTGTGTCAATTTGTGCCTTGTTTGTAAAAGAATCCGCGGTAACATGAAGTGAACAAAGGACCAAGTTCTTATTGACGCGTTAAAAATAAAGTTCATCCACTCTTTCCTAACATTGGAATCAGAAGGTTGATTTTATATTTATGCAAAAAAAAAAAGTGACCCTGGACCACAAAACCAGTCATAAGGGTCAATTTTTTTTAAATAAACAAGCTTTCCATTGATGTATGATGTATAGGACAGTATTTGGCCGAGATACAACTATTAGAAAATCTGGAATCTGAGGGTGCAAAAAAATCGAAATATTGAGAAAATCTCCTTTAGAGTTGTCCAAATGAAGTTCTTAGCAATGCATATTACTAATCAAAAATTAAGTTTTGATATATTTACAGTAGGACATTTACAAAATATCTTCATGGAACATGATCTTTACTTAATGTCCTAATGATTTTTGGCATAAAAGAAAAATCAATAATTTTGACCCATACAATGTATTGTTGGCTATTGCTACAAATATCCCCCAGCGACTTAAGACTGGTTTAGTGCGCCAGGGTCACACATGAATTGTATATTTTCACTGTATTTTACTCTATCATATTCAGCCACGTTTGTAAGTCTGATCTGAACATCATCTCAACACTGGCTGGAGAGCTTCTGAAACAGCAGCAAACAATAGAACTAAGTGTATTCACCGTTAACTGTGAGTTCACCTTTGACCTTTGGCTTGCAGGTGCATGTGCTGAGGGAAGTGGCTGCCATGGCACAGGAGAAGCTGGGTGTCTCCTGTGAGCTCATCGACCTACAGACAATTTTGCCTTGGGACACAGAGACGGTTTGCAAGGTATGATGTGAACACACATGCTCGTTGGGATATTTCAAACCAAAGGGATAGTTCAGACCAAAATTAGGATGGTCATTTACTTGCTGTACAAAAGTATGACCTCCTTTCATGAAGCACAGAAGGAGATATTTTCAGAAGCTGCTCATTTCTAAACAATGAAAGTGAAAGGTTATTCAGGCTCTTGAACTCTAAAACCTATCATTCCTATATATAATTATATTCTATATACTGTAGGGAAATATAGTCAGCAATTAATCAGTACAATTTTTTTGTTCTTTTTCCTTTTCCTTTTCCCATTTTGTTAATGATTTTAGTATGCAGATGTTTTCGGACAGGTAAACTTACTATCAGTCTTAGCAGCATGTTTGAACCAGAAACGAACTGAGTGAACCAATTAGCGGAAAATTATCGTATATCCCAGTTTGCCTGTGGCTCTGATTTACAGGTCATAATGTTGTAACTAATCTTCAGTTTCTTGCACAGACTGATTGTTTCGCTTCATAAGACCTCAATAATACATTGTCAGGAGCCACAGATATTAATATTGTGTTCCCTGCACAACCCCAATTCCAGAGATGTTGGGACGTTTTGTAAAATGCAATAAAATCAAGAATCTGTGATTTAATTCTCTTGAACTTTTATTTAATTGACAAAAGCACAAAGAAAAGATTTCCAAAGTTTTCACTGACCAACGTAAATGTATTTTGTAAATATGAACAAATTTTGATTTTGACGGCTGCAACACACTCCAAAAAAAGGTGGGACAGAGGCATGTTTAACACTGTGTCACATCAACCTTCCTTTTAATTACAATGCTTCATTGTTTGGGAATTGAGGATACTAATTGTTAAAGTTTTGCAAGCAAAATGTTTGTCCAGTCTCTCTTGATACAAGACTTCAGAAGCTCAGCAGTCTGTGATCATCGTTGTCTGATTCTCCTTTTCATGACTGGTCATGCATTTTCAATAGGAGTCAGATCTGAACACATTCACTCTGTCTCTATGAAACCACGCTGTTGTAGCACATGCAGAATGAGAGCTGGCATTGTCTTGATCTAATAACCATGGACTTTCCATGAAAGACATCATCATGTCTGGCAGTATATTTCTCTGTACAATCCCAATATATGCCTCCATGTCAATGGTACCTTCGCACATATGCCATTCACTAGAGCTGTCAAAATTGCTTAAAAACTCAATTTGAATTTTGTTCTTAAATATGATCAAAATTCGAATTATATTCGAATTTAAAATGCATAATTTCAGTTATGGTGAAGAAAAGCTTTTTGCTTCTCTCCTGAGGCCACAAGAGGGCGCATCATTCAAAGCATAAGATAACATGACTATCTGTGAAAAAAAGTGCATAATGTTTAAAATAATGTTTGTAAACCAATTATAATTAAGTTGCTTTAACAACTATAAACAAAATGGCGTTATATATGTATGCATAGTTTAATACAAAGGACCGATAGCCAATCACATGGAGTACATTTTTCATTTAAAAACATGAGATGCAGTGGGATGGGGAAAAACCCGCCATAAAGTCTCGATATATGTTTTTTTTCAAAGTTAAACTTGCATTAATTTTACATGGCTTTCTAAACATGCGGCTCTTTTGTGCACGACGCGAGTGCAACAGTGATAGATGTCCCTCTAGAAAATGCATTAAATATGCGTTCTGTGTGAACGGCTTGGTTTCAGTTTTGGCGTAAACAAGATCTTCTCAGCATTAATGTTCTCTTTTTCCGCTATATTTTTAATGAACAACGCAGCAGCGCTGCATCTAGTGGCTTCAACTGGACAGGCTAACATAAACATTATAATGCAACGACACTTACATTGTCATCGCATCTCGTGCACCACTGATAAGGCTGCCTCCTTAACGCACACCTAAAATTCGAATGCAACTTTTCTGCATCCGAATGTGGATTTTTATTTTAAATTCGACGAATATTCGAAATTCAAATTTTTTTTGACAGCCCTACCAGTCACCCATGACGTTTGCACCAATGCCAGTCTTTTTGACTCTCTGAGATGAACTCTGGCCCAGAGAACCCGGCGGCATCGCTGCATTTTCCAAAGTTTTCACTGACCAACGTAAATGTATTTTGTAAATATGAACAAATTTTGATTTTGACGGCTGCAACACACTCCAAAAAAAGGTGGGACAGAGGCATGTTTAACACTGTGTCACATCAACCTTCCTTTTAATTACAATGCTTCATTGTTTGGGAATTGAGGATACTAATTGTTAAAGTTTTGCAAGCAAAATGTTTGTCCAGTCTCTCTTGATACAAGACTTCAGAAGCTCAGCAGTCTGTGATCATCGTTGTCTGATTCTCCTTTTCATGACTGGTCATGCATTTTCAATAGGAGTCAGATCTGAACACATTCACTCTGTCTCTATGAAACCACGCTGTTGTAGCACATGCAGAATGAGAGCTGGCATTGTCTTGATCTAATAACCATGGACTTTCCATGAAAGACATCATCATGTCTGGCAGTATATTTCTCTGTACAATCCCAATATATGCCTCCATGTCAATGGTACCTTCGCACATATGCCATTCACTAGAGCTGTCAAAATTGCTTAAAAACTCAATTTGAATTTTGTTCTTAAATATGATCAAAATTCGAATTATATTCGAATTTAAAATGCATAATTTCAGTTATGGTGAAGAAAAGCTTTTTGCTTCTCTCCTGAGGCCACAAGAGGGCGCATCATTCAAAGCATAAGATAACATGACTATCTGTGAAAAAAAGTGCATAATGTTTAAAATAATGTTTGTAAACCAATTATAATTAAGTTGCTTTAACAACTATAAACAAAATGGCGTTATATATGTATGCATAGTTTAATACAAAGGACCGATAGCCAATCACATGGAGTACATTTTTCATTTAAAAACATGAGATGCAGTGGGATGGGGAAAAACCCGCCATAAAGTCTCGATATATGTTTTTTTTCAAAGTTAAACTTGCATTAATTTTACATGGCTTTCTAAACATGCGGCTCTTTTGTGCACGACGCGAGTGCAACAGTGATAGATGTCCCTCTAGAAAATGCATTAAATATGCGTTCTGTGTGAACGGCTTGGTTTCAGTTTTGGCGTAAACAAGATCTTCTCAGCATTAATGTTCTCTTTTTCCGCTATATTTTTAATGAACAACGCAGCAGCGCTGCATCTAGTGGCTTCAACTGGACAGGCTAACATAAACATTATAATGCAACGACACTTACATTGTCATCGCATCTCGTGCACCACTGATAAGGCTGCCTCCTTAACGCACACCTAAAATTCGAATGCAACTTTTCTGCATCCGAATGTGGATTTTTATTTTAAATTCGACGAATATTCGAAATTCAAATTTTTTTTGACAGCCCTACCAGTCACCCATGACGTTTGCACCAATGCCAGTCTTTTTGACTCTCTGAGATGAACTCTGGCCCAGAGAACCCGGCGGCATCGCTGCATAGAATTGATGTATAGCTTTCTCTTAGAGTAACAGAGATTCAAGTTGCATTTCTTGATGCAGCAGCAAACTGTGGTAAATGACAGTGGTTTTCTTAAGTACTCCTGAGCCCATGTGGCTATATTTAATACCGCAGCATGCTGGTTTCTTATGCAATGCCATCTGAGGGCTCAAAGGTCATGCATATTCACCTGAGGTTTCCTGCCTTGTCCTACATGTACTGTGATTTCTCTGGATTCCCTGAATCTTTTCACAATATTATGTATGGTACTTGGTGAAAGACTTAAACTCTTTGCAATTTTGCATTGCGAAATGTGATTTTTGATTTGTTTGACACTTCTCTGGTGAAATTTGGCACAAAGTGATGAGCCATGATCCAGCTTTGCTCACAAAGACTGAGATGCTCCTTTTATACACAAACAACAACTTTTTTGGAGTGTGTTGCAGCCGTCAAAAACGTTGGTCAGTGAAAATTTTGGAAATCTTTTCTATGCACTTTGGTCAATTAAATAAAAGTTAAGGAGAATTAACAAATCACAGATTCTTGATTTTATTGCATTTTACATATGCATATTGCATTTATGTCCCAACTTCTCTGGAATCGGGGTTGTATATGCTTTATTTGACTCTCAAAGTGCCGGTAGCTGCTGACTTGAAGTTGCCATGTAATGTGCTTTTCACCGTATGGTATTTTCCCCAATAGAGCTGGCGATTCAGACAGTAATTGTAGTGACTGGAGCAGTGTAATAGAGTAGCAGGTCTTACTGAGTCTTTGCTGTAGCTGATTGTTTTGGCAGTGTGATCAGGGAGGAGATGCAGATTCTCATGGGTTGTTTGTTGGAAAGAAGCTTCTTAAATAAACATGAAAACCATTAAACTGCCCGCATGAAACTCAATCGTGTGTTTACTGTAGAGCACTACACAGTGTTCACCGGACTGCTGGGAAACCACGTGCTAGAATTTCACCCTTGAAATTATATTTTTGTCATATATCAATTTGTACTTTATCTCCTATATTTGCTCCACACATGTGCGTCTGCGGTTACAGTGTTTGGAAATGTTAGACGTAATATATGAATATCTTTGCGTTAGATTCACAATGTCAATTTGAGTATTTGTCTCAAATGCAGCATTTTTTACTTCACTTTTCTTCATTTTCAACTGGTATTTTTGTGGTTTTTAATGAATGCATGAACTACATGTGTAGTTCATCACATTAACTATAGACATGATCTGCTAACAACAAACAAATGCGAAGTCACACAATACTGATCTTATTTCGAACTGTGCCGACTTTATTTAAAAGTCTGCTTTTTGATATAGTTCAAATAAATACAATTTGGCAGTGATATTCATATGTGGCTTAACATGTGCGTCCAAATGCAAATGCATCTGTATATCACAAACATGTGCCATTATTTGGTAGCAGCTTAGAGTAACTTTGTAATTAAGCAATTTGCCCTGAACTGGAACAACTGAAACAATTGAGGAATATGGTTGTTTATTCATGACCCAAGAAAATGCAGTTGTGTTCTATTAACTCCTATAAAGTCAGTATCAAAGTGCAGAGCAAAAACATTTTGAATCCAGATGTGCATGGAGCTTCACTGAGCGAAGCAAACAAACATGCAGATCTCTGAATGGTCAGTGAGTTTGTTGTTGTGGGACCAAAAGATGAACACATTGACCATTCCAGTAAATAACAGGAGACATAAAACTCAGACCAGCATTTGAAGATTGATGAGAACTTTAAAATGCACTTCTAAAAGGAAAAAGGCACACAACAAAGCTCGTTTTGTACCATGTTTATTCATTTGCCGTGTGTATATATATATGTGTAAGTGATGTGTCTGTGAATAGCATAAAAAAGTATTACTGTTAAAAAGCAATTCACTTTTTTCAATTTTTTTTTCTCTGGTCTTGTTATACCAACTTAAATGCATTTAGTCTCCCATGCTTTGTCATCTGTGGAAAAAAAGGAGTCATTTTTTTCCCATATCGAGATTGTCAGTAAACAACTTAAATGTTTTACTTTCTGTCTGTTCCTGACTCAAAGTTGATATGTTTTCAGGAGACTTGAAATATGGCACATATACTGACCAGTTTTATGGTATTTTATATATATATATATATATTTGTACTCTGTCAATTTGGTGTCTTTGTTTTTGGAGTCCTCAGTCACTGTCATTATACTAAAATGCAGAATGTGCTTTAAAAGTTTCCTTTAGTGAACAGAGATCATATGGATCATATGGAGTAGGGCTGCACGATTAATCGAATGCTATTGTCATGCGCATCTTGTCAGTAAAGCCAGTTCTGTGATTAGTAGTAAATCTCCAGCACGTGCTTTCAGATGGAGCAGCAATTACTACAAAGAGTCGTAGTTCACTGACAAGCTACTCAAAATCGCGTTCATAATCGATTATGATTATGAAATCGGAAGAAATCGTTCTGTGATTATGAAAGCTGTTTGCGTAGCTTGTCAGTGAACTACGGCTCTGTGTAGTGAATGCTGCTCCATCTGAAAGCACGTGAAAATACCACATTTAATAACATGTTTTTACTCCAAACTCACTTCATAACATCAGTCGAGTGTTTGAAATAAATCCTTCTGTGAGATGATGTGGCTTCTTACACAGAATAAGGCACGCAACATATTTCATAGTATTCCAAGCTGTGATAAAGGCTGTTGATTAGCATTGCATTATTATATACTTTATTATAATAAAAATTATAATAAGACCGATAAACCATATATTGTCGTAGTCGTGTTTATTAGTCACGTTGAATTAATGAAAGCAGTTAAATATTCTGTTTATTCATCAACCGCTATAGGGATTTCCTGATTTATTTTGCGAGTGTATTTTGGAGTTTTAGCACGAGAGCGCCCTCTGGCCTTCGGATGGAGGTTTACTAATGATCACAGAACCGTTGCGTATATGACACGGATACCCATCAACACCACTAGTTTAGGACTCTTCACAAGCTTTAGAAATCATTGGAAGAGACAAGAGCCTTTGGAATCACTATTGGATTATGATTTATGTGATTAACGATTAATGAATACTGTTTGGATGAATATGAATAAATACTTGGGCCTTATTTCAACCCTGAAATCAAAAAAGAAAATTTAAGTAGTTTTGCACAAAAGATGATGAAACCTATTTTATTTAAGTGCCGTAGGACTGTTAGTATGCAAAAAAAAAAAAAAGGATCTCATTCAAATGATCAAATGATTCTGTTTGAATGCAGTGTTTTTTTTTTTCATTTAGCATAGACATAATGCGATACGTGTATTGTCTTTCCACACTGAGCACAAAACCGTGTGACATGACAGATGCAGCCAATCTATATTCAGCTGTTTGAAGTGTGATTTCAGACCAATCAGATTTCACGGTGGGCGGAGCCACCCAGCATGATAGAGACCAAAGGAGAGACATGGATGCAGCTAGTTTGAACAAAACATTTATAATGAAGAGAGCTTACCAGTTTATGCCTGGTATAATTATTATAATTAATGTCTTTGTAAAAAAAATGTATTGCCTAAAATAGGCTTCCTTTTCTTTGTGCAAAACTGTGGTTAAATGTGTGGATTTAGTGTGTTTTCTTGAAGAATTTGCTGTGATAACAGAGCATTGAGATGATAAAGTGGTAAGTGTGAGGTTTCTGTCTTGAGAATAGATATCTGAGTTTTAATTTCATCTTGAAGTTCTCCTCCAGGGAGAAGCTCCATAAATCCGTCACTTTGTAAACACTATTTTAAAAATGGAAATTGTAGCTTATTTCTTCCATGGTCCCAGTTTTCTTCCTCCATGTGCCCCGTTCTTTCGTTGTGAAGTTGAATATCGTCTGCGTCTGCTGGACTCCATGTAAAGAGGGCTCACACACTATATGCTGTTTGAAGTTTTACTGACGGCTCACACTTGATGTGTGTCATCTCGGAAAGTGAAATTTCAGCTCGCCGGAAGTCTAGCATGGGTTGCAGCAGACCTTATGGTCTCGTATAAAGTCACATAGACCGCTTCATAAACTTTTTGTACAGTGAATTTCTTTTGATTGCAAATGGATTTAAAAAAAAGTCATGATCTTGAGAGCAATTTATAGGCAGTGAAATATACATTTGACATAACTTCATTAAATTCAAGGACAATTTTACATGTATTTTATATATTTTTTTTAATGGAAATCCATATATTTAGGCCTAAGTGTTGGATTTATGTGTTTGAATTGCATATTCAATTTCCATCCATTTGGATTACACACAGAAACAAACTAATAGACTTAATGTGATAAATAAATGAAACGGAAAAGTTTTCTGCACTTGGCATAGTTGAACTATTTACATCTACTGTAAAAGTGATTTTTGTAAAAGTTGTAGATGAAACAGATTGTCTTTAAAAGAAAATACTATTTTTTTTTAGACATTCTTCTTCAAAATGTAATATTTAATTCACTGTGTTACTTGTGTTACTTTAATTAATTGTGTTACTTGCCATTTCTGTGTAATTGTTTATCCATCCATCCCTATCTCTATCTCTCTCTCTCTCTCTCTCTCTCTCTCTCTCTCTCTCTCTCTCTCTCTATATATATATATATATGTATTTCTACTTAAAAATGTCACATTTAATTCAATGTGTGACTTGTCATTTCTTTGTAATATTTTTTTTATTTATTCGCAATTTCTGAGTGAAAATGGTTTCACTACCATTTTTTCTCAGTGTTGCTTAGTATTGCATAAATCTGTTAATTGTGAAAACAAATACATTTTATCAGTTAAAAAGTATGAATATGGTTATGGTTATATGAATATGGCTAGCTATGATAACAGTGATATTCAGTTTGCTAAAATGTATGACTGACAAATATGCATCACACTACGTTTATTAGTTTATGTTAAAACAGTGTAATCCAGGCCAATGGAAATTGTATTTAGGCCTCATTATTTTTCGAGTGAAAAATAGAATTGGCTGCGTGTGTCTCATACATATTCATCACGGCTCCTGTCTGTGGTCATTAAAGCAACACGTATCTAGAACATGTTGTTTTCGGTTTCCTGTTACTTTCTCTGGACGATCCGCAGAACTGCTAATCAACAACTATGAGATCTATATATACACATACTGCTTGTTGACACAGGGAATCGGCTGAACGTGCAGTTAAACTGAAGTGTGTGTGTGTGTTTTATTCCCTTCTGGGGTCTGGAACCATTCAGTAAATGTAATAGACGTTCATTTAAAGGATAAACAAAATGGCCAGTTTGCCCCTGCCAGACCAGCAGCCTTGATGATATAATGTGGAAAGTGTTTTTTCCTTCCGTTCGTTCAAATTTAGGTGGCCGGGACATGTTTTGAAAATATCATAATGTGTGTCCTATGGTGAGCACAAATGGTTACAATAGTAAAATGATTATGAATTTCCTTCTTGGCCGTAAAGGGTTAGATTCACATTCACCTTCATGATGTTTCAGACCTACAAAGATTCAAATCTGAAAATCTTCATGCGGCCCTTTTCCATATGATGACAGACAGGTCCATAAATCATATCTGTCAAGCTCCAAAAATGGCAATCAATCAATCAATACATACATACATACATACATACATTACGCACCACGGCAGTACTCCATATGACTCATGCTCTGTATTCCTGTCTTATTGTCTTCTGTAGTCATACAATTGCTGCTTGTGAAGGACAAATTTAAGTCATTAGTTGCTGATAATTCTTTTATACATTTCTGAAATGCATGTGCATTCAGATTCACGATCCAGGCAGTTTTGACATCATTTGACTCTAGAATTTTAGAATTAGTCTGGAACTAATTGCAGGTCTGTGAACAGCACAGATTCACTTTCATTTGAATTCAGTCCTATAAATCATAAGTCCAGAGGTGCCCTACACTTGTATGAGGTGGTGTTTCTCAATCCTGGTTCTTATCCTAAATCAGAGTTGACATGCCAGGTCAGTTACAGGCACTCGGGTCTCAGGCTTCAGTCCAGATTCAGATGCATGTTCCATTGGTGTTCTTTTGTCTGGACTCCCAGTGTGTGACCCAGTCTGCGGTCCGCTCTTCTTCACGAGCTGCGATTGGAGATGGCACTTCCCTCCATGTGTGAAGGCCAGTGGTCAGCAGACCTTGGAGAGGCCGAATCCTCATTACAATGGGAGTCTTGTTTCCATATGGGTTCAGCTCTGTATTTAAAGGATATTTTGATTTGCTCCGCTCTCTGGCCGTCTCGGCAGCACAGCTGATGTTCCAAAGCAAACGGCACTGCCTCGTCTGGTTAACATGATCAAGATGTGCCCTGAGGCCTGCGGTTCGCTGCTCTTGCATTTGCACCTAGTTAAATGCATGTTGAGATGTGCTGCGTGTTTGTGCAGTGTTTCTGAATGTTACTTTTAACGTGAAGGTTGGCGTTCTTGGAGCTCCTCTGCCTCAGCGGTGGTCCTGAACATCTACTTTTTTCTCATTTTTTCCAAAATTTCAAAGGATGTTAATCTTAGCGAAGATGCTGAGGCAACACAAATGTAGGGTCAAACTTTTAGGGTCTTTTTTAAACAATAATAGGGCCCTATAAAATGTTCTTCTTAATTTTTATGGTAATCAGATGAAGGCCTAAAACATTAATTTAATTTACCCTAATCAAATGAAAATTAAACTCTTTTATTTTTTGACAAGCAAAGTGCTGCACAGCAGAAGTTTACTGTTAAAATTAAAAAGAAAACAAATGTGATTTTTCCTTTAAAAAAAGATTTATTAATATTTATTAGTAGTAGTAGCATTGAGTCTTAAGATTGCTAAATGGTAATATATTTCTGACACAGTTTCTTCATGTTAAACGAAACTTTTATTTTGACGGGTTACCGCGAGGAACTTGCAGCTGCTGTGTATGTGATAGATGGTAGTTTTCTCAAATTAAACCCTTTTATTTTTTTGACAAGCAAAGTGCTGCACAGCAGAAGTTTACTGTTAAAATTAAAAAGAAAACAAATGTGATTTTTCCTTTAAAAATAAAGATTTATTAATATTTAGTAGTAGTAGTAGCATTGAGTCTTAAGACTGCTAAATGGTAATATATTTCTGACACAGTTTCTTCATGTTAAACGAAACTTTTATTTTGACGGGTTGCCGCGAGGAACTTGCAGCTGCTGTGTATGTGATAGATGGTAGTTTTCTCAAATTAAACGGTAACATGTTTGGAGCACAACTGTTCCCTTGGCTTCGGAGAATGAGTTTCCTGATGGAGGCTACTTGACGAGATAATGCTGTTCATCTGAGGTCATGCATCATCTGCGCTCTCACTGACCTGAGACCCGCAATACCTGATGGATCCGCACACAGATGGATAGAGGAGTGATCCAACTGATCTTAATGGGATTGTTTGCTCTGGAAAGTGAGACGGCGCATGCGTGCCATGGAATTCCGGAGCGTATTCCATGTGGAGACGGAGCTCTGTTGGCTGAACCTGTTGAACCCCACAACGAAAGTGCGTGTCATTATATGTCTCATTTCACAGCAAACATGGGCTTGACCGTGTTGGTGCAATGACTCTCTAAAGATCAGCTTGTATGCAGCATGTTTTTGACTTTGGATGTGGAAGTGCGTGCTTGTGTGCTCGACGTGGTGTGATGATTACTGGAAGAGTGTTGGAGCCTGACGTGCTTTCATCTGCTGGAGAGAAACAGATTTGCTAAGTGCCACACTCTCTAATGCAGATCTCATGATTCAGACCGGTGTGTTTGTCTGAAAGCCTGATGGATGTTCTGTATCAATTATTTATTCATTTAGATGCAGCTGTACAAGCCAAAGCAGTGCTTCTCGTAAAAAGTTCAAAGGGTTAGTTCACCTAAAACCAATGACAGTTCTTTCATTTAATAATTTTGTTCCTTAACGTCTTTTTATTCAGTGGAACACAAAAGTAGAGATGCAGTAAAATCCGAAAAGTTTTAATTTAGTCGAAAACAGAAGCCAAAATAGTTTATTCAGAGATCAAATAATTACATTTATTTAATAATCAACACTGAAAATTCAAAACTGAGATGTATATAAGCATGTAAATTGTGTGCATAAGGCAGTCTTTATATGTGACCCTGGACCACAAAACGAAATTGAGATTTATGCATCATCTATATCAATATTTGGCTGAGATACAACTATTTGAAAATCTGGAATCTGAGGGTGCAAAAAAAATCTAAATATTGAGAAAATCTCCTTTAGAGTTGTCCAAATGAAGTTCTTAGCAATGCATATTACTAATCAAAAATTAAGTTTTGATATATTTACAGTAGGAAATTTACTAAATATCTTCATGGAACATGATCTTTACTTAATATCCTAATGATTTTTGGCATAAAAGAAAAATCAATAATTTTGACCCATACAATGTATTGTTGGCTATTGCTACAAATATACCCCAGCGACTTAACACTGCTTTTGTGCTCCAGGGTCACATATTTTACATTTTTAGTGATATAATTGCGTCTACACCACTACATTGTTGAAATATAAACTGTGGCTGTAATAAAAAGCATGTTTTCATGACTGCTTTATTCAAACATACATTAAATAATGAAGACTGTAGGGTAAATAATATAATAATGATTGTGTAATATAGTGGAGTTTAACATTGTTTACAAGCATCTTTGAAATCAAGAAATTTTCTGTCAATGATTTCAGCCATCCAAAACATATAATTAGCACTGCTCTGATGGCACGTTTTGAGATTTTTAGTTGTTAAAATTTACGTGCCTCACTACACAACGAATGTCCATGCTGCTCTTTTCCGTAAGGTGAAAGAAAAGCGCATGGATGCTGCTCAAAACATGACAGAAGTGCCATAAAAGAAGTTCACATGATCCATGCACTATATAGTCCAACTCATGCGCTGTCTTTGTGCGAGAAAGAGACCCTCATTTAAGTTAGGATTTGCTAAAAATCCTCTCTTTCACCGCAGCTTTCAAATCTATAGAAGCCCATTTCTGTCATAAGAATAAGAAGCCATGCTTTGGATAGTCCATTACATTTTTATTTTAATAATATAATAATAATAATTTTAATAATTATAACTTTTTATCTCATAAATATCTTTTGTCATTATGATTTACCAAAAAGGTTTTTCTTTTTTGCGATAGAAATGGGATTTCATGCAAATTTCATTTTCATTCGTCAGCATATTTCAATTTTGTGTTATTTGTTCCTTATTAATGAATGATGACTTGTAATTTTGGGATTGTCTGAATTTACCAAATGTAGTTCTGAAGCCTACAGATCCTCTTTATTATAGGGTAGCCTAACTTTTGGTATTACTCAGTTATTTTGGATTTCCGCTATTAGAACATCTGATCTAGCCAGTCGGGATGGAAAACTGAAGACTTGTTCTGCCAAGACTGTCTTGTTATGCAACCAGAAAGTGGTCCAGTATATTTCAGCAGCTTCCAGTGTAATTTAGTGGTGCCACTTAGCTTGAACTCACCGTGTCTGTTGAAGTTATGATGGACATGTGAACAGGTTAATGGCTCTCTGATCCCATCAGGCACTGAAGCCATTTTCAGTGGACTGCTGAACTCGTCCTTTTCAGTCCCACTTCATTCTACTGTCATGTAAGGCTTTGCACAGTTATCTAATACTCTGCAGACCTTGATCTTTCAAGATGAGTTCATTGAGCTCGGAAATCACACAGAAATCTTTCTGCACAGTCTAAAAAGAGCATTCATTGAAACTGCAGGAATTACTTGTTCTGAACATTCTGATGCCAGACAGATGGATGCATTATGACCATATGTTTATGTCCACAACACACATTTATTCATTTATAGTGAAGTGAAGCAACTCGCATATGTGAAAAGTAGACGGGCTGAGAATGTCACAGAATCTACAGAAGTAGATTCATAGCATTGTTTTAACCACTGTATGTTTGGAACTTAATTTGAAACTAGTTTTAATATATATTCATTTGAACAAATCAATATCAATTCCTAAATCCCAAGGTCGAGCTTTTTAGTCTATCAGTCTAGTCAGTTGATGCTTGAATAAACTTCACTTGACATTACAGGACGTGCTATGAAAAAACTGGTCTGTGCAATGAATACATTTACCTCTGTAGCACGCGTGCGATACAGTTTTGCATGTTCATAACACAGCCGCTTAATAGTGTGAAGTGAGTTTGTTGTGCTTGTTTGTGTGTGTGAGATTGATTATACTTGGTAGTTAGGGGTGTGCGATATGACGATTTTTGATCGTGGATGATCTGATCTGCTTTTGAAGAAATATTGTTGTATCGTGCTACAGCGTGCATTCTATCAGCTGCAGTTCTGGCGCCTCCCTCCGTCTCAATATAATGCACAACACACTCACACTGAGAGCCTGTCAAAAAGCGCCTGATTATTGAACTAAGTTGTCTTTCACGTCTGATTGATTTCACGTCTAATACTGTCAAAAACACACAAGGTTTACATATAAACACAGTTGGTTATGTCAAAAATGAAAGTAAAGCGCGTGCAGCTCTTAAAGGGATAGTAGCTACTAAACATGCTGCAGACTGTCATTAAAGGGATAGTTCACCCAAAAAAATGAATTTCTGTCATTATTTACTCACTCACATTTTGTCCCAAACCTGTATTAATTTCTTTCTTGTGCTGAACACAAAAGAAGATATTTTGAAGAATATGAGTAACCAAAGAGTAGCTGGTCCACACTGACTTTTACAGTAGGAAAAAAATACCAGCAACTGCTTGGTTACCCACATTCTTCAAAATAACTTGTATGTTCAACAGACGAAATAAACTAATTCAGGTTTAAAACAACTCGAGTAAATGATGGTATAAAAATGAAACACTATGACTGAATTGAGAGACAGATGACAGAATTTTCATTTTTGGTGAACTATTCTTTTAATGTTAATAAAACAACAAACACAGAAAAAAAATCACTCAATGCTCTTGACTGATAAACTTATCATCAGTCAGTTGCTTTAAAAAAAAAAAAAAGTATAATTGATGTATATAGTGTTTTATTTTAATATTTGTTCGTTCAATTTCTTGAATGTTACTGCAAAATACTATACCTGAAAAATAAAGCACTATTTGTTTTATTTGTATATTATGTGTATTTGTAATGTATATCTTTGTTCTTATTTTCTAATAACAAAGATAAAATAATGATAATTTTTATCTTTGCTCACTTTGGCCTAAATGTTTGCCATTCTTTTTTTATTTGATATTTTGTTGAGGTGTAAGAGGTGTTATGTTTCTGCGCTCTTCCATTTTTAGCAAATTAAGAAAACATTGTCTAAAACAATTTTTGTGATGGTTTGTATTGTTTGTGCTCTGTATGGAAAATCAGTGCCTGTTAAAGTGATGAACTCCGTTACTTGTGTTTGTTTTCAGACATGATAACAGACGTTTTATACTTGTGCTACAACTTTTTGGCCTGTGCTACAAAACTTTCAACCTCTGTAGCACCAGTGCTATGTGAAAAAAAAGTTAACGTACAGCCCTGCATTATATACACGCTAATACTGTATGTATATTTTCACAATGCTTATCCCATCCAACAGCGCAGTAAGCATTGAGTTTTGTCGCTTTCAATAAGAAGCAAAGTCTCATCTTTCAAATTCTCTCCATTTTATCAGGAAACTCAACCAATAAATGCTGTTTTTCTAATCAAATATAGAAGTTAATGTAAAACTTCCTTATGTGCAATTTACATGTTGGCATACAATTTTTTTATTTTATTTGAGTGTTTATTATATCTATAAATAAATAGTTTTGTGATGTTAATTGTAACCTTTATAGTAATGTGCAGTAATATGGCTCCCTATATCATTTACAGCAGATAGATTTGTTATCCTTAAGAACATTTAAATCATAATTGAATTTGTTTAGAAGGAGAGACGGTTTGTTCAGTAAACCACTATTTAATCAAAAAGTAAAACACGAGGAATTTTGTTTATTTTCCCTTCTGCTGTACTGAAAACATACCAAACCATGACTTCAAAACCGAGGTACGTACCGAACCGCCATTCTGTGCACCATTACTGTCACGAATCCGGTCCATGAACTTCCATCTGCTAGCCATCAGAGGTCACCCTTTCCAATTTCATTGACTCTCGCACTACACACTGTTGCACATCACCCCGGACTACATGTCCCATCATTCATTGCACTGATTGCACTCAGCACGGATGGCACACAGCTGTTAACACTGATTGCACCCAGCTGTTTCATATCACTCCCTCGCTATTTAACACTCACTCTGATCCTTTCCCTCTGCCGAGTATTGTTTAGCGCATGTCTCCAGATAGCTACACTACAGAGCCCACATTCGTTTCCCAGCCTTAGCCTTAGCCTTAGCCTTAGCCGTTTTCTCGGTTCCTGATCTTCGCCTGGTTTCCTGGATTTCTCCCTTTAGTCTTGTCCCTCCTGATTCTGTTTGCCGTTCATCGACCTACGCTAGCCCTAGGACTATTCCTGTGTCTTGTCCGCCATATACCTGTTTGCCTCTGTTTGACCCTGCCTGTTTTATGACCACGTCTCTGTCTTCTCCAAATAAAAAGCTTGCATATGGATCCGCACGTCTCGTGTCTTGTCAGCCCTGTAACAATTACACCCCTAATATTCTCTGCAAAACTGTCCAGTAATTTGGCAGTTCCTTGAGCTGAAGGAACACTAAAACAGTCACATGTCTTGAACAGGAAGTGGTGCAGCGCTGTGCTTCACAGGGCTAAGGACTGTTTGATGACGACCACAGCACGAGAATATTGTTGGCAGGTTGCGTTTGTAAGTAACTCTGGGAATGACTCTGGTGGAGATGGCAGAGGAAGAAAGGCTGGTGGCTTGGTTTGCGTCCTGCATATTTATGACCGGCTCTTACACATATAATTACATTATTAACAGGCATCACTTTGGTTTGCAGCCGCTGGATGTTCTGAGACTCGGTGGTTCACACATATTGGTCAGGAGATGGTGTCGTAACTCTGTCATGCGTGGCCATTGTTTCAGTGCTTTATTTGTGGAAAAGCAGTGGAAAGTTAGTCACGACTGATCCGAATCCAGCGCTTTATGCTTCCCTTCAGGTTGGACCGTAGCCTAACCCGGCACCCATCAGGCGCTGGATCCGCTCTGTTCTCATGTGGCCCACAGACCTTTCTGTCTGTTTTTCATGGTTTTGCCTGGGGTTCAAAGGAGAGGGTTAGTGTAGCATAATGCTGAGCAGTGAGTGTTGTGATTAACATGCTGTATGAGCGCATGCGACAGCCATCCCTCAGGGGTCCATATTAATGAACTACAAATACTGTACTGCTACCGTAATTAGTTTGTTTTGGAACAGTGCTTCTTTTGCACAAATATGCAGTATGTTTCTAATGGCTTTCTACTGGTGCTTGAAAGTGTTTGAATTTTGACACCTAGATTGAAGAACTGTAAAGTCCTTGAAAATGCTTGAATGTTATTCTGAAGACCTGTTTTATTTAAGTTTATTTTACTCTTATGTTAGGCCTTTGTGTACACCAATGTGATTTTAATAGGTCCTGATGTCCAATTTGTAAACAATTTCTTTCTAAGTTTTAAATAAATCCATTATATATCTAGTTTAGTTATGAAACACTGTAAGATGCAGGTTGTTTACATGCAGCAATCACATCATTTACACAGCAAGCTGATGGAGTAGCTTGCTCAATGTCTAAATAATCTGATTCAGTGTTCAGTGTAAGCTGACCCTGCAGCACATTCCTCTGAATAATAGCAGTTCCTCAGAAACCCTCCACCTCCCCCAGCACCACCTGTCTATATCTGCTGTGAGATTTGTGCCTATTCAAGATGCAGCAGCAACAACAAAACTCGCATGCAGTGTGTCTGTGTATCTGTTGGCAGTATCGAGTCCATACTTGCTCTGTAGCAGCAGCATGCGCAGCAGATGTAGTATGCCAAGACTAAATACATTAACATTGTCATATCGAATAACATGCTAAAACTAGTTGTCGTGATTGAAATGAATTAGCGGTCTAAATCATTTGAAGTCAAGAAGTTGTTCATCTGGCACATACAGGCTGCAATGCACATATCAGCCAATATTAGACCAAAATTTGAGCATATTGGTTGAAAATGTGCATTTAATTAATGTCTACTATTTTTACATTTAGATTACTTGTTCCATCATCATGCATTTAAACACGTATAAATTAATAAGACTGTCAAAATAGATGAGAAACGTTTCATACTGTACAATATAATAATAGTGGTGCCTAAATGTACTTGTAGCATTTAAAACCATTGATTTTAGTGATTTAGTGTTTATTCGTTTTTTTGTTTTTTTTAACGGCAGGTACTCTTAGATCGTGATGCTACCAAGTTTTGTTTCAATAAATTTAATAGTTGCTTTCCTTTCATCCAATTTCAGGTCAACTGTTCTTGTGACTAATGATTCCAGAGCTACAGGAAATGATGTAAGCCTGATTTCACATGACTTTGTGAAATGCTCCATCTGGATTTGATTTCTAAATAAATAACCTGTAAAGAGGATCTTTATTTCTGTATGTGTGCTAGAGTATTTTTCTTGTGAGTTGAGTTGAGTTGAGTACAAGTGCGTTTCTGTAAGAGTCCTGACGTGTCTTTGTCTTCCGGCCTAAAGATTACAAAGGATTTACTGTGGTTGGTTATGTGCCTCTCTAGTTGTCTTTGCAGTCACCGCCCTCCTTTATTTATGAGTAGCCTACTCCTCATTCTTTTTCTTCTCCATTTTAATCACACTTCATCAGATCTGCTTTTCCGCTCGTTCCTGCAGAGTTTGCATTCCTCGGCTCGACACTCGTGAGATTTCTAGAATTCTTCTCTGTCTCTGTGTCATTGCTTGGATGTGAGCAGGAGAAATCCACTCAGGCTCATAAAAAGACAAAGAGGCATAAGTGACTTTTTATTCACTCAAAGCTGTTGTTTTTTCCCCCTCAGTTATTCTTTAGCGATGACTTAATCATTTACTTCGATACCTTATTTAATTATTTAGCCAATAAAAAATAAGTCCTTACGTAAATAAATAAATAAATGCATAAAATAAAATGGTATCAACAGATTCTGCATGACTCATTTCATTGGAACCAAGAAACCAAATTTCTGACAAACTTTTCACAAATTATGAGCCATTATTTTCAGATTTCTTTACCAATAGTATTGATGCTTTAATGAGATTATTGCTTGAATACTGAAAAATTAATGTAAGGAGAAGTCAGTGGGGTCTATTATTGTTTGGTCCCCATCGCTCTTCACTATGGCTTACACAGAACTGTGGAAATTGATTGCTCAGCAGCTCTGATGAAGAGAAAATGAGCTGCTCATGGTCCAGCAGCGCTCCAGTGGCAGCATTATGTAATTGAATGGAGGTTTTGGTCTCCAGAGTGGACCGGAGTTAGTTCTGGTTAGTGCAGTGAGGCCTGGGTTGGCTCTGCTCGAGTGTAATCATGTGGCTCAGTGATTTGCAGTCCAGCTCACGCAGGCTCTAGAGCTAAAAGTGTCCCACAGGGCCACTGTCCAAGTCTTTAGGAGATGTTTTTGTTTAAGTTTTACAGTTTGAAAATGAGTATGACTGATATCCCTTTCACACCAGCAGATTAACTTGTGTTAATACCGTGCAGAATGGCGGCAAACTAAGATCTTGCACTCACAGAGACGCTGTGTTGATGGTCATTTAGTGAGCCCGCCGCAGAAGGAAACTGAGAGGTTTCAGCCATAAAATGAAACCATCATGTATTCACACTGATGTCGTTTTAATGTGAAAAAGCATTACTGAAACTAAAGGCTTCTCTTTTCCGTACAATAAAAGTAGAAGATGGTTTATACTCTCAAACTCCAACATGGACAGAATCGTAGAAGTACAACAAAAGTAGTCCAAGACTCAGACACTATATTCCAGTCCTTCTGAGATGCAAGTATTGGTTATTGTTCTTACACAGTGGATATTCATTTAGCTAGTATTGTTCTTTTCGAAAATAATATTGGTTTGCATGGAATTATTGGCTCTAATGTAATGTTGTTCGTTCTTTTCCATGCATTTACGAAGAATGGAGGCTGAAACATTCATGCTTTAAAAGGGACGTAAAAGCACCAAAAAGAATCATTAAAGTAGTCTGTAAAGTAGATTTTCAGTGCATTGGTTAATGCAGTTCACAGAATCAGTCTGAAGGAGTTAAACAGACAGACCTATTTCTAGAGCTCAGGCCACTGACTCCGAGATCTAGCCATGGCTCTTCATTATCTGCGAATAAATTTCTTGTAAGTTATACTTTTGTGTTTTTGTGTCTTTATTGAAGTTTGAAAGCGTCTGCACACATTCATTGTAAATGCATGCATGTTTATTGCTAAATTCTCCTTTTGTATTTGATGTAAAAATTTACATAGGGTTGAAATGACCTATGATTGAGTAAATTGACAAAATGCACATTTTTTAGTTCTTTTATATAAATATCATTTTGATGCACGTACAATACATACATATGTACACAGCTCTTACAATGCTTCCCAGGGAAAGCAAGAACTGACAAAATGTGCATCTTGAAAGCCGTGTAAGTCACTTTGGATAAAAGCATCTGCCAAAAGTCTAAATGTATGCAGTGGTTGAATGGTGAAGTGCTAATAATTGGATACCAAAAAAGATCAAAAGTGTTTTTTTTTAATCATCTTTAAAATGCTGTAAATTATTTTAAAGTGAAAGTTAAAGTTATATAATGCAATTAATGTCAAGCACACAAATTGCTGTAGATGCACAAAGTGCACACTTTTGGATTTGTGCCGAACAAGAGAGGTATGTGAGCCCAAGCACATTTCCAAACATACCTGTAATTTCCGTTTCATTTTAAATTTGTTTAGGCTTGGCGTTTATAATAATAATGTTGTTTATAATGTTTCCCACTTTAATTTGTTTGATTTATACTTACTTTTTTTCATTCCTGTTCTGAATATTGTTCAATTTAAAGGCCAAGCCAAAAAGCTGTGCTTCAACACACCGCACAGACTACAGCCGACTAACACGTGCGTTCTGCGCTGCGTGAGAGGAATTAGCTGTCTATATCAGCAGCTATCAATAGTATTAGAGAAACCGAAACAAGGATATACGAGATAAACCCAGATATATGAAACATAAACAAAGCAGTGCTTGCTTACCATTGTGAATATCAGTTATGGCTTCAACACACCGCACAGACTACAGCCGACTAACGCGTGCGTTCTGCGCTGCGTGAGAGGAATTAGCTGTCTATATCAGCAGCTATCAATAGTATTAGAGAAACCGAAACAAGGATATACGAGATAAACCCAGATATATGAAACATAAACAAAGCAGTGCTTGCTTACCATTGTGAATATCAGTTATGTTGATAACGTTCTTCATTTTTAACGGCTCATGTTGTTGTGAAACTATTCACATATGTGACCCTGGAGCACAAAACCAGTCTTAAGTTGCTGGGGTATATTTTTAGCAATAGCTATCATCTTTAAAATGCTGTAAATTATTTTAAAGTGAAAGTTAAAGTTATATAATGCAATTAATGTCAAGCTCACAAATTGCTGTAGATGCACAAAGTGCATACTTTTGGATTTGTGCCGAACAAGAGAGGTATGTGAGCCCAAGCACATTTCCAAACATACCTGTAATTTCCGTTTCGTTTTAAATTTGTTTAGGCTTGGCGTTTATAATAATAATGTTGTTTATAATGTTTCCCACTTTAATTTGTTTGATTTATACTTACTTTTTTTCATTCCTGTTCTGTTCTGAATATTGTTCAATTTAAAGGCCAAGCCAAAAAGCTGTGCTTCAACACACCGCACAGACTACAGCCGACTAACACGTGCGTTCTGCGCTGCGTGAGAGGAATTAGCTGTCTATATCAGCAGCTATCAATAGTATTAGAGAAACCGAAACAAGGATATACGAGATAAACACAGATATATGAAACATAAACAAAGCAGTGCTTGCTTACCATTGTGAATATCAGTTATGTTGATAACTTTCTTCATTTTTAACGGCTCATGTTGTTGTGAAACTATTCACATATGTGACCCTGGAGCACAAAACCAGTCTTAAGTTGCTGGGGTATATTTTTAGCAATAGCCAAAAAAACATTTATCAATTTGTCTTTTATGCCAAAACTCATTAGGATATTAAGTAAAGATCATGTTTCATGAAGATATTTTGTAAATGTCCTACCATAATTATATCAAACCTTAATGTTTGATCAGTAATATGCATTGCTAAGAACTTCATTTGGACAACTTTAAAGATGATTTTCTCAATATTTAGATTTTTTTTGCACCCTCAGATTCCAGATTTTCAAATAGTTGTATCTCGGCCAAATATTGTCCAAATATCCTAACAAACCATACATCAATGGAAAGCTTATTTATTCAGCTTTTAGGTGATGTATAAATCTCAATTTCGAAAAATTGACCCTTATGACTGGCTTTGTGGTCCAGGGTCACATATTGGAATGCTTGGGTAAGATCAGATAACATTAGAACAGCCGTCTGTCTGTGCCACCTTTATTTATTTGCGTGTTTTCATTACTTTCGCTGTAATTCTCGTGCACAGACTTGCTCGCTAAACTGAACATCCAATCAGAGTTCTCACTTGCACAGACGGCCCCGACACATACAGATGTTGACGTGTGGCACACACCAAACAAACTAGCCCCACAGATGTTCGACTTGGTGGTTCTTAAAGTAATTGTTGTCAAAGGGAAACTAAAATACACATTTATAGTGTTTGTAATTTTTATTAACCGATATTTGCCAATATTGTATTACCCATTTAATTTACCAGTGTGATTTATTGCCAATTTTTAGGTTTTTTATTTGTTATTTTTTTGGCTTTTATTCTCTCTCAACTAGGGGTGTCCCCAACTAAGGATTTTCATAGTCAAATCGGAATTTTCGAATCTTGCCGATATTCGACTGATCGTCGAATCATGTTTTTGGGGTGGGGCAGAATACATTACCAAGAGTCAAGTCAAACATTAATATTTACGTTACCACAGGGAAAATGTGTAACGGACGCCTCGCAGATACAAACGGGGTAAATAATGTTTTATGTTTTGATTAAAACATAGTTAACATTAAACGTCAGCGAAACCCTAAGAATTCACAACATTTTTCACAATAGTGCTCTCATTGTAGCGTTATGTATATGACAGTAGTTATTAATGTTCTGCATTTCTGTTTCGAGCTGCGCTCGCTGAAGATGACCAGTAGCATGAAGCAGCAGGTTTTTAATCAATGGTATTTAACTCATCATTTATCTCATATAGAATACGCTTCGTTATTTCCACAACATAACATTAATATTACGACTTATAGGCTATCTGCACAAAATGCTCCGAATGCACATGAACGTGTCTGCGCGGCTCTGAATGAACTCCTTTTGTGGACGCGTTCTTCACGCAACAACGTGCAGAAACACGGCAACTAAACTCACAGCATTTTATTATAATAGTGTTCTCATTATAATGTTATGTGTATGACAGTCCCAGTCGTAGTTATTAATATTCTGCATTGTTGTTTGTCCCAGAGATAATCACAGTAGAACTACAATGAAGTGCTTTACTGCAGCGCAACTCAACCAAATGCATCTTATACAAGAAATGTTTTGAAATCACTTGTACCCTGCCTGATCAAAAAAAATCCAGTCTCTTACTCTGTCTGTGTCAATTTGAGTCTGGATAAAGTTTTAAATCCCTGCCGCCAAGATGCTCCTCTGTCGGTCACGGATTATGGAGAGTCAAAATTAAATCTATCGGAGTGGTTGGATTTATTCACACACGTTAAAATATTTATTTGAAGCGTCTTTCTTTTCAGATTCTTATTTACATCATTATCTTAAAAGGCTGTACATTAACTTATTGGGAGAAAACCAGTAGTTCTATGTGAAATCAGACATTTGCGCACCCCCATATAGCCAAAATAGCATGATCATAATACCCCGCGAATATTCGACTGTGAGATTGGGAGTCGAATCAGGCTCCTCCTATCGAAGCATCAAATCTTCAACTATTCGGGGTCACCCTGAATTTACAATTTATTTTATTTTCTTGCAATCACTTACATTGATCACACCAAAAATAAAGGTCCAGTTTGAATGTGAGTGTGTTTTAAACATTAATTTACCAAGGAAGTATAGGTCTGAAAAAAAATCCAGCAAGGACTTAACCTGTTTATTGACATGACTTAAGCATTCTGCCTGAAGCAGTTTGTTTGCTCTTGAGCTTCTGGTTTCCCTTCCTTCAGCTCTTAAGTGTGAGAAACTGAAGGTGTTTATGGTGTGTTTTTGATCTTTCTGTTGCTCTGGGTTGGTGGCCTGTTTTAAGGGATAAAGGCAGGTCATGTCAGGCCTTCCTGAGTTTGCAGAATTGGGTTTAATTGGGCTTTCTGGCTTGCTTGCAGCTATTTCGGTCTGAGGTCTCCCCTGGCATTCAGGCTTCATGTTGGGCAGGCCTGTGCGAGGGCAATGTCGCTTTGATATGCGTGTGCATGAAATAGGCTCCAGCCTTCCGTTTCCCGTGCACGTTAATAACGCTCTGACACGTTAAAGCGCTGATTAGGAATTCAGGCTGCGCTTGAAGACCATTCGTCATGGAGATCACATGGTGTTTGTGACTTATGTCCATGTGGTTGCCTCCGATTAAAGGTTCACAAGCCATTTTAAAAAATAATGTCTATATTGTGGGCAGGATGTGTAAATGTTCTCTTCCTGTAATGTCTTAACAGACTAGATATTTGGGTAGGCAGTTTGCGGGCTGCTATTTTCTTCCCGCTTTTGCCATTTATAGAACAAGTGCAGCTGAAGACTAGTGGCAGGACTAATCAACTAGTCTCCTGCTTTCTCACTGGAACCCGTTGACCTCAAACGCAGTGATTGTCCAGCGGGACCCCTGGCACAGTGCAGGCCTCATTATGCAGGGTGTGTATGGGAACGGCAGTAAACATGACATTTCTCTCCAGCAAGCGGCCCGTCCTAATCACAGCCCTACTGCACAATATGCAGTAAACCGTCGCCACCGCGGACGCTGAGACCGGGGCAGAGAGGATGTTAACCCCTCATTCCCTTCGTCTATAAGTGTAGCTGTCCTTTATTGCACAAAATTTTTGCAGTGCATGCAGTGTTGTTGAAAGTTACTTTGAAACGTAATGCATTGCAATATTGTGTTATGCCATAAAGAGATTAATTGCATTACTTTTTATGGAAAGTAATGCATTATATTTGCGTTATTTACTATGTTTTTGTCATCTGGGCTGGGCTTGCTTATTTGTTTTTTTAATAACAAAAAACTTCAAAGTTATATTTTTGGCAACTGTAAAGGCCCTTTCACACCAAATGTGAAATGAATAATCCTCAGGCTGAAGGAAGTGCCTCTGCACCTCACTCCCAATTTCTCTCAATACGGTGTCAGTGAATACATTGGAAAACAAAGTAACTTGCATTATGTATTTGAAAAAGTAACTCTGATATTTCATTGTAAATTTAAAAGTAATGCATTACTTTACTGGTTACTTGAAAAAGTGATCTGATTGCGTAACTCGCGTTACTTGAAATGCGTTACCCCCAACATTGATTTGCACTGCATTGCTTATTGAACAAATAGTTGAGACTCTAAAATCTGATGGATGGGTCGTTTTAAAATAGCTGTTATACTGACCCATCTAGGTCCCTTTGATTTATGCGATGCGGAAAATAGATGGAATTATGATATGAACTGGTGTTTGTGATTATTAAAGCATATAAATGCATTTTAGTCATATAAAATAAACACAGAAACTCAAAGGTCTTCACTACAGCCTGTCAATGTGACAGTTTGGTGTAACTTGAAGAAATTGTGACATTATTGTACAGTAGAATGTACTTCTCAAAATAAGTAATAATAAAATTATTAAAATATTATTTTATGGAATGTCAGCATGTTTCTTCCTTTTTAAAATTTTAATATTAAACCTCTGTTGTGCAGCACAAAAATAAAAGGATTACATTTTCATTTGATTATAACAATATAAACAACATAAAATGTGAAATATTTAAAATAAGGGCCTTAAGTATTTGTTTAAAATATTAATATGAAAAATGAATGTATCACTAACATTTAATCAACGTGCTTTTCAGTTGAATTTTTAGCTAAACTTAATGTTTGTGTGTGTGTGTGTGTGCGTGTGTTTGTCACTTTTATTATTATTATTAATTTTTTTTGTATAATATTCATTAGTTTTATTGTATTTTAGTACTACAACTTAGACTAAATGAAAATGAGAAATGTTGCCTTGCCATCTACAGCGGGTAAAATAAGTATTGAACGTGTCACCATTTTTCTCAGTAAATCTATTTCTAAAGGTGCTGTTGACTTGAAATTTTTACCAAATGTCGATAACAACCCAAGTAATCCATACATACATAAGAACTAAAGATCAGGGGCCGTATGTATAAAGCCGCTCAAAGTAAAAGTTTAGTCTTAAGTGTGTCAAAATTCTAAGAATTACGTAATTTTACTCTTATTCCTAGATTTAAGAATAAGAGTGATTCATAAATGTTCCTACGTGTTAAGACTAGGTCTCAGCTCCTAAATTATTTAAGAGAGCTGGAGAGGTCTCCTAACCTAGTTAGGAGTAACAAGATGGCAGCAAAGAGGAGACGACAAACACTTTCCAGCGAAAATATATTGGACTTATATGATAATATGGAGTTACAAACGATACAAACTTAATTGTAAAGATCAAGAAGTCATTAGTACTGATAAAGTAAAAAAATGTATAACCTCTTCCACTCAACAAGTCAATGCTCTAACAGCAGAAATTAAAGTAGTAATGCATTTTTTTTGGCTGGAAAATTGGAAAAATGCAGCAATGACACAGTAAGCAGGTTCTTACATATTGTGGCACTAACCCCACCAAACACAACAGTGGCCAAAAATGATGTTTTGATTTTTTTTTATGACCCCACATTTCACTTAAACCATTAAAATACAAAGGACAAAAAAACACTGACCAGTGTTGCCAACTGCTTTCAATTGAAAGAAGCTAAAACTGGTCACTTAATGTTGCTAGAGAACCTCATAGGTGAGTATGTATATTTATAAAGATCAGTGAACTCGCCTTTATGACGTCATGGGAGAGTCTCGGAATGTAGATAACGTTTGTCCAAGAAATTGATTTTGTTGCTAGGATTTTGAAAAAAGTCTCTAAAGGGATGCGGAAGTCACTAAATCTAGTGACTAAATCACTAAATTGGCAACACTGGCACACTGACTACAACATACGTTATTTACATTTCATTGGTCCTCTTATTTTTGCATGTGTTCATAATGTCTTTGTATGATAGCATGGCCAAAAATTATGACCGCACAATTTGGCTCGTTTCATTGCATTATCACAAATAAAACAACTGACTAAGCAACTATGCAATATGCTTCGAAAATGTCAAATTTCCTAGGCCGGACATCACTTTTGGCCACTGCTATATGGCAGTTTATTGGCAGTTTATTGAATTTTCAACTGACCGCCAAACCATACTGCAAAAACAAGCCACTTTTGTAAGGATTGTGGGCTTTCCTGGAGTTAACTCATGTTCACATCATTGCTCTAACCGTAAACGAGGAGACATACCATTAAACAAAGCATTAGTAATAATTTGTGATAATTTTGCACAATGCAAAGCATTTAAAAATACATTTAAATTTAAATATTTCAGTCTTAATTAAATGATTTTTTTGTAGTTACATTAAATGATTGGTGTTGTGCTGCTGTGACTTTACATGAGCAGGCTCACTTTTGGCTGATTCAGAGGTCGAGGTCAGACATTTTGTGTTGACATCTTTGTAGTCCTTAGTTCACAACACTTAAGTGTCACCTCAGTCAACACTTAAAAATCAGTCTTAGACTTTACTGAAAGTTGCTTTTAGTGTCTTTATAAAAGTCTCCTACTCTTAGAAAAGTCCTACTTTTTACTAAGAATTTTTTGACACTTAAGTCAAAGCTTGAGACTAATCTTAAGAGCATTTCTGAGACGTTATATACATATGGGCCCAGATAATGTTTCCCTGTGTCATTCCATTTTATTACACATAACTTAATTTCTGAACTTATTTGTTTTGTTTTCTTTGTATTTATGGATTACTTGGGTTGTTACCGAAATCTCAATGTCAACAGCACCTTTAGCAATATATTAACTGAGAAAAATAGTGATGTGTTCAATACTTTTTTTTACTCGCTGTAGATGATTAGTTTAACGTTTTTTAATTTTAATTTTATTTCACTGAATGTTTGCTCATTTTATTTCAAGCAACAGAAATGTTTATGGTTTTAGTTAACTATAATAACCCTGGACACATGATGGAAGTAAAATGTGCTGTGAAGGCCCATTTCATGTTGACTTTTATTATATGACAGAAAAAAGTGACAGAATACGGTAACGGTGTATAATTGTCTCTAATGGTAAATCTTCAGTGTGAACTGTAATATCTTTCTCTAGTGCTTTTAGACCGTGTTTAATGTCAGAAGATTCTCTGAAGTTTCTGTAGCTGTTTAATATCCTTTTCAAATGCACTGTTAATAAAAACCATTTCATCATCATTATATGATCCCTTGTGAAGTAAGAGAGCTCTGTTACGGCAGGGCTTTGACATAAAGCCCTCTGACGCTGTGTGTAATTTTTGCTCCCTGAGTAACATGTAATTATTTTGGGCTATTGTATGGCTGTTGTGCATACTCCTATATTTGAGACTGTATTGCTGTCACTGCGGTCGTTTTACATTATGGAGCCCATTTAGGAGACAAAGATGATGAAGGGACTGCTAAAGCAGCGGTTGTCAACTGGTTTTGCTTCAGGACCCAGAAAAGTTCACAAAATAAAAAAACTACCATGAGCTGTAAAGCCAAAACAATACAAAAAAACTATTGGCGTGACTCTTGCAGAGGAGTAGTTCACAAAAAAATACTTTACTGGAAATGTACTCACTCTCAGGTCATCCAAGATGTAGATGAGTTTGTTTCTTCATCAGGTTTGTAGAAATGTAGCATTGCATCAGTGTCTCAGCAATGGATGCTCTGCAGTGAATGGGTGCCGTCAGAATGAGAGTCCAAACAGCTGATAAAAACACCACAATAATCCACAGCACTCCAGTCCATCAGTTAACGTCTGGAGAAGACAAAAGCTGCATGTTTGTAAGAAACAAATCCATCATTAACGCATTTGATAACTTTAAACTGTTGTTTCTATTAAAAATATATAAAAGTCCATAATCCGTAATATTTCTTTCTTCAGTAAAAAAATATCCTGTCTGAATCAGGATAGAATTATTATGGATTATGGACTCATATTTTAGTCAGAAACAATGGACTGAAGTTAAAAACTGTGTTTCTTGCAAACATGCAGCTTTTGTCTTCTCCAGATGTGAACTGATGGACTGGAGTGCTGTGGATTATTGTGATGTTTTTATCAGCTGTTTGGACTCTCATTCTGACGGCACCCATTCACTGCAGAGCATCCATTGCTGAGACACTGATGCAATGCTACATTTCTACAAATCTGATGAAGAAACAAACTCATCTACATCTTAGATGTTCAGAAGGTGAGGACATTTCCAGTACACTTTTTATTATTGGGTTAACTATTCCTTTAAAGTCTCATAAGAATGTAAATGACATGTCCCGTGTAAAGAGCGAATATGAGTGTCCAAGAAAAGCCTGCTCTCTGTATTCATCATGTGTCGTGTCTCGGGTCAGGCAGTGTTTGTAATGAGTGCATTGAACTGCTGGTGTTGAGAGGTCAGCTGTAAATAAGCAGTTAGATGACAGCGCTGACCACTAGCTCAGTCCTTTATAGAAGGACAGCGTTCTGAATCCGAGAGGCCGTGAAAGACATTCATCTGTCTGGGATCCATACGCTCGGCACATTGGACAATAAAACCGTCATCCGCGCCACAGGCCGTAGTTAATGTCAACACATTAGCTTCTCATTAAGTTGTCTCTTCAGTTCATGAAGACAGAGACATGTGTTTTAAAATGCCACTGGAACCTCATAAAGACAAAATAGGATGACTTAATTTTGGACCTGCGTTTGTGCTCCTAGTTTTTCTTCCTCGAGTTGTTTTTCCTGGTCAGTTGAAGGCTGTTTTGACAGACAGGGTGTGTGAGAGAGCAGGGAATTGGGTTTGGCAGGTGGCAGAGGGATACTAAAGGGTGTTTTGTGCAGCTAACAAGACAAACCAACACATGCATTACTGTTCAAAAATTTGGGTTAATTAAACTGGTCAAAAGTGACAGCAAAGACATTTATTTTATTTCTGTCTCAAATAAAGTTTTCGTTCATTAAAGTATGTAGCATGTTTTCATAAAAATATGAAGCAGCACGACTGTTTTCAACATCGATAATGATCAGAAATGTTTCTCGAGCAGCAAATCAGCATATTATACTGATTTCTGAAGATCATGTGACACTGAAGACTGGAGTAATGATGCTAAAAATGCAGCTTTGATCACAGAAATAAATTACAGTTTAACACATAACCACACAGAAATCAGCTGTTTTAAATTGTAATACTATTTCAGAATATTACTGTATTTTTGCAGCCTTGGTGAGAATGAGACTTCTTTCAAAATAATTTAAAAAATCTTACTGACATCAAACATTTTCTAAATGACCCAAAGAAGTAAAAGTGTTGTGTGGCTGTTATTTGTTGGTTTGCTCTGAGGCATCTACAGCGGCCCTGAGAAGTGTTTGCAGACTTACGTCACAAGTAAATGGGTCACGACACACTGTTATTTTACTATTTTATAAGTCCACTTATAATTTCAGTCATTTGAATCAACACCCACTGCTGTGATTGGCTAATATCATTTCATAGCATCCATTAATGGAGTCATTTGTCATTAGCGTTTGCAGTAGGTTACAGTGGCATTTCTGGAAAACCACCAGGTGTTTCTCAAGCCAGTCATTGACTCTCACTCCAGGGAAGTGATGTTCTGTCCCGGGATACAGTAATAACAGTCGCTTGTTTGTGTCTGAACTAACTATCTATCTATCTATCTGAACTGTATGTGCTGTGCCTCTTCAGGATTTTCCTTGACGCTCTGTTAACTCCGCTGATGACCGGGTTGATGGGGTTCGGTAGTGCCACATCACTTTGACCGGACTCATTTAACTAGCTAAATTTCCTCTTGTGCTGCCTGGTGAACTTTCTTTTTGGATATTGACCTTTTTACCTTCTTGACCTTATTTGTTGGTGATTTGAGATCTGCTAGCATCCAATCCAACATAACAAGAAAGTTAAATCAATAGCAAGAGTCTCATTCCCAAAACTTCAAATAATCAACACAGCATCAAATAAAATCCTGCTTTAATATACTGTATGCATGCATGCGTGTAATTCAGGGAAGTGATGTTCTGTCCCGGGATACAGTAATAACAGTCGCTTGTTTGTGTCTGAACTAACTATCTATCTATCTATCTGAACTGTATGTGCTGTGCCTCTTCAGGATTTTCCTTGACGCTCTGTTAACTCCACTGATGACCGGGTTGATGGGGTTCGGTAGTGCCACATCACTTTGACCGGACTCATTTAACTCAGTGTATATGAAGCTAAATTTCCTCTTGTGCTGCCTGGTGAACTTTCTTTTTGGATATTGACCTTTTTACCTTCTTGACCTTATTTGTTGGTGATTTGAGATCTGCTAGCATCCAATCCAACATAACAAGAAAGTTAAATCAATAGCAAGAGTCTCATTCCCAAAACTTCAAATAATCAACACAGCATCAAATAAAATCCTGCTTTAATATACTGTATGCATGCATGCGTGTAATAATAAATAACATGAGTCTTGTTGATTAAACTGGATTTCATGATATACACATGCTATTCTAAGACTAAAATAATTGTACAACATTTTCATGAACTGAAGGTTAAAACCAAACAATAAACAAATAAGTAAATAAATGCATTTTAAAAAAGAATAAAGAAACAATTATATCTCATGGTCTGAGTTTAAAACACTTTCATTTAAGTCATTTATTTGAATATTATTTATATACATCAGAGGTCATATGTATAAAGCCGCTCAGAGTAAAAGTTTATTCCTAAGTGTGTCAAAATTCTAAGAACGACTTAATTTTACTCTTATTCCTAGACTTAAGAATAAGAGTGATTCATAAATGTTCCTAAGACTAGGTCTCAGCTCCTAAATTATTTAAGAGAGCTGGAGAGGTCTCCTAACCTAGTTAGGAGTAACAAGACGGCAGCAAAGAGGAGACGACAAACACTTTCCAATGAAGATATGACATATTGGAGTTATATGATGATATGGAGTTGATAAAATTATGCAAACTTGATTTTCAAGATCAAGTCAACACTCAACAAATCAATGCTTTAACTGCAGAAATGATAGTAGTAATTACATTTTTTTTTTGGCTGGAAAGCTGGAAAAATGCAGCAATGCGTCGGTGATGACACAGTAAGCAGGGTCTTGCATATTGTGGCACTAACCTCACCAAACACAACAGTGGCC
>NW_015505851.1:668565-671114 GCF_001515645.1 Sinocyclocheilus grahami
TTCAACAAATCAATGCTTTAACTGCAGAAATGATAGTAGTAATTACATTTTTTTTTTGGCTGGAAAGCTGGAAAAATGCAGCAATGCGCCGGTGATGACACAGTAAGCAGGGTCTTGCATATTGTGGCACTAACCTCACCAAACACAACAGTGGCCGAAAGTGATGCCTGGATTTTTTTTTCTCTGACCCCACATTTCAAGGGGAAAAAAACACTGACCAGTGTTGCCAACTGCTTTTAATTGAAAGAAGCTAAAACTGGTCACTTAATGTTGCTAGAGGACCTCATAAAGGTGAGTTCACTGATTTTGTACTCTGATCCTAAGTTGTACTGTAGGATCTCTTATAAAATAGCCTACCTTTGGATGTTAATTCATGTTCATTATATACTATAGTAGTAAAAAGAAAGATATAATGGGTTCGCTTGCCGCTTGTACTGAGGCGCTAAAGCGATTGTGCCTGCCGCATTAAAGAGCGCCAAACCCGTATTTACTGTTTGAATTTCATTATGAATTTGGCATCATTTTAAAGCTGATACTTTATTAAAAAGTAACAAAGCACAAAGCTTTTTGCGATTACTGGACGGCAAGTGTGCTTCAAATAAGAAGTTCATGCATTAACAGAACACAGCATATACTGTCGACTAAGATCTTGATAAGAAGAAGCCATATTAGTAATGATTATAAATGAGAATTGTTAACGATATTGCCAATATACACACAGCTGACAGCTTTACCTGTTGAAAATCTGAAAATCTTTTTTTTTTACCGTTTTAGTCGCAGTCCGGAGCCCTGTACAGTTTTTGTTAATATTTTTGATTGGCTTGTGTTTATTTTCAGTTTTCATTTTAATTTTAGTTAAATTTGTATTCATTTTATGTGTTTTTGTCTTTTTTTTTTTGTCTGTTTAGGTTTAATTCATTTTTATTTCAGTTTAGTTTCAGTATTAAAAAAAAATACATTTTAAAATATAATACAATTGAAAAGATCTACTGTATTTTTAAACAAATACATGCAGCCTTGGTGAACAGAATAGACATCTTTCAAAAACATAAAATAAATTGTACTGCCTCCAAACTTTGAATGCTAGTTTATTTCAAGGTTTGAAACATTCTCGTATATAAACACTCAAAATCTGAAGTGGGGACAGATTGAGATTTACAACACAACACAATCATCTTCATCAGCATTGCCACAAGAAGGCGTATTGTAAACATTATTGTATATTGTACTTTTCTGGTCAGTTTTCTCTTTCGGGTCAAATACTCGCATGACAGAGTAACAGTTTGAAGAATCGTGCTGAGCAAGATCGTTAAACCGTCGACGTGTTTATATCTGGCTACCTGAATAACATCTGGTTTAAGAGGAAAGTCTATCACCCCCTCGAGTCCTGAGGTTTGTTACTGCCACACTAATGCAAGTTAAATATGTTCAGCAAACAGATCACCTGCAGTGTGTTGGCCACGTGTTGTGCATTAATATACTTCAGACAAATATGTTCATGGTCTGAAGATGTCTGAATCTAGTCACTGCATTTCCTCGCCAGGTCTGTCTTAAAAGACATTTATATTTCAATCCGACAGACCTGGTTAATAACAATAAAACGTGTGCCGTGTGGGACAGCCGTAGGAAAATGCCTCCGGTCACACCCCTGCATACTTGCTGTCTTATCGAAATCTCACACCCTTGTTAGCACACAGTCTCAAGATTCTGCCGCTGTGCCCGCCTCAGTCCGCTGGCATCCGAGGCATCAGAAGCAGTTTCAGTGACTCTGAGTTTCTGACATAACACCAACTTGGTTATGAGGTGTGGAATTATTATTAAATCATTCATTATTCTTCGTTTAACTGTCAAATCCAGAGTAACCGCAGGCAGTGTTTTACTCGGCACTCAAATACAGGTTCCAAAGAGGTTTTTTCTTTGCCAAATGAACCTTTTTTCACTATAAATAACCTTTTGTGGAATGGAAGGACTCCATTGATGGTAAAAGTTATTCAAAGAACCAACAATGCCAATAAAGAAGCTTTATCTGAAGGAAGGACACAGTGGTAGTTGCACAGGGTTTCAGGATTTAAACCTACAACCTTTGGTTTACTAGATATTTACTAGTTTTTCCAGTACTCGCCCGATACGATACTTTTATTTTTGGTACTTTCCTATACCGAGTACCGATATTTTTATTGCATTTGTAAATTTTTTAAATATTGGGTACAGAAACCAAAAGGGTATGTATATTGTTAGTTGGTTAACTTCATTTATCAAATAGATACAGTCAAACCAAAATATATTCAGACACCTTCAACATTTCTCACATTATCACAGTTTATTTGCTATAGTTTAGAAAATGGTAATAAAATATGACAAGAACTCAGAGTTAAACTGTGTCAGAACAAATTCAGCTTGATAATGTTACATAACTTTGATAGAAAGGTATGTAATAGATTACAATCAACCAAAAATTATTCAGACAACTGTTAGTATGACAGTATTTACACAACTATCAATACTTAGTCGAGCAGCCCTTAGCCTCAATGACAGCCTGTAGTCTCCTG
>NW_015505851.1:671822-677652 GCF_001515645.1 Sinocyclocheilus grahami
TCGCTCTCTCTCTCTCCCTACCATTAAGTAACTTGTGCATTGTTTTACTTACTTGTTTTTGACATATCCGACCGAACTACAAACTTTCCAGTGATGTCTGTGAGAAAGATATATTCACTCGACAAGCTCGCACATCTGCGCTGCTGCGCGCTCAATCCACTCAGCGTGCTTTGTTTATCAGCTCGTGCACATCAGCTATACAGGTGTTAATACTGGATGTTTAACATTGTATTCATTGCATTCATATACTTCGTAGTAGACATCCTTAACTCCTTTCTGCTGTCTGTTGTTCTGTTGTTGGTGTTTCTTTGTTTGAATATGGCGCTTATCACATGCTGTGTGGTATCAGGGCATTTTAACGAGTACAAGTACGTGTACAGGAGCGCAGTATCGGTGCATCCCTAATATTTACCCACTCAACTACACCAACCCAATGTTAGACTGGCAGTGCCGGTCCTAGACTTCAGAGGGCCCTGAAAAACCAGGAGGCCCCTATCAGAGTGTTTATAAAAACCTCAAAGTGACCCTTGACCCTTCCAGAGCAGTTTCACTGTCAACAAATGACAGTCAGTAATACAATTTTTAAAAAAAGAAGAAAATAGGACAAATCCAATAGAAAAAATATACAAACGACGTAAACAATTTAGCCTACTAAACATAATAGACTATTGTACAGAAATGGAACATAAAAATGAAACACTGCATAGTCTTCACTGTATTACTTAAATATACATTGATTTTTATTAAAGTTACTGGCTAAGGTTTGTTTCTTTTGTTGTTTGATTAACAGCAGGTTTATTGGCTGCTGTCGCTTTAAGACCACATGCACTGATCTAATAAAATGACAAACATTTGATTACTTTCCCAACTGTTTATGTTTACAAGATGAAACTAACTGCATTTACGTGAAAACTCGCCAATACGGACATTTTGACATTTTAAGCGCGTTTGTGAAGACCAAAGTAGCTTGTACTTGTCTGTGTCTTGCTCCGTCTTGGATCATGGCCTGGGGAGCAACGTCTCTTTTGTACCCAGGCTCACTGGTAATATGTGCCTCTACCTGCGAGGTCTGTCGGGACAGTATCCAGCCGTGTAATATGAAAAATAGAGACATTTATCGAAGAAGATACAAGAAACCTTGTACGTAGGATAATGATGCCTCAGTCCCCTTTAAAGGGGTCATGAACTGCCTCAACTTATTATTCTGTACTGTTCTCTGAGATTAAAGTGTTTAAAACAGCAAGATCTGGGAAATCAACTGGTCCGGTCAAGTATACTGGCTCCTTGCCACATGTAATCCACTTTTGGGAGTAATCCTACAAAGTTAATCGTCCGGTTGGAAAAGCATTTTGTTTGCAACTTGTTGCTTTTTCAATGAGCACTTCAGAGCTAGAGTTTATGAGGTTCATGGCATCTCATCTTTTAAAGATATTCTGTCAAATAGTCCGTTCTTATTGTGTGCAGCCTGTTTGTTTACTTGAGTACTCGACAGATCAGTCAAACGTGTACCAATGATGCCTGGAATGAACATTTTAATTACAACAGTCAGCACACATGGCTCACACATTGAAGTCAGTGGATGTTGCAGGTGTAGTTTCTTCTGGGTCTTTGTGGAGAAACATGCTAATCTTCCAGCTCAAGATCCAGACCTCATCACACTCTTCTCAGCAGATGCACAACCATGAAATGGCAAACATTTAAGTCCTTTTATCTCAATAAAATTTGAGGCTTTTATAGAATTAATTCAGATTACAGAACAAACCCTGATCTTTCTGCAGGAAATGCCTCATCACAAGCGCATGGGATGAGTCCTATTATAATGAGCTGTTTTGCACCTGTTTTTCTCCTTTGAAGAGTGGACTTTGCAGCAAGATCTGTCAGTTTCATATCTCATAGAATCTGATGTTTGGTCAGTGCTCTGCAGCTGCAACCTGCTGTTTATTTTGATCAGGCTAACAGAACGATTGTTTAACTTAAGTCATAATGACCATTGACAGTGAAGTATGAACTTCAAACAAAATTCATAATCAGCAGCAAATGGTGTTTTCAGTCTGCACTAATTAATAAATGCATGTGGCCATATGTTCAAATACATGAGCTGCAGTGCTCATGAGGACAATAGGTGCTTCACGATGCCATAGAAGAACCTTTTTTGTATAAATGGTTCCATAAAGAACCTTTAACATCTGAAGAACCTTTCAGTTTTACAAAAGCTTCTTTGTGGCGAAAGAAGGTTCTTCAGATTATAAAAAGGTAAGAAAGAGATGGTTCTTTAAAGAACCTTTGACTGAATGGATCTTTGTGGAACCAAAAATGGTTCTTCTGTGGCATCGCTGTTAACAACCTTGTAAGCACCTTCATTTTTCATCATCAGATTCAATTAATTCAGTCCGATTTCAGAAAATGTTCAGTTTGTATGAACCCTAAAAAAATCGATTCACGTTTGTTTTTACATGCATTTTTGCATGTCTCATTCAATGGCAAGTTCATATTATGTCAATAGACATACGCATGTTGGTAAGAAGGTATCTTTGAATCTGACTGAAGATTCAGGCATTTGCATGCTTAGTTTTTTCCTTTTGATCCAATTATTTTAGGTCTACATCATCACTTTCTAAACAGTTTAAATTTCATTCAGATGAAGCTCAATTGGAATATTTGAGGTGTTTAGATTAAGGATTTTCAATCCGATTGAGCTATTAATGTGATTGTCAGCGGATTATTTTGGTGTATGTAAACGTAGCTAATCAGACTTGCAACATTTCCAGATTTTTTTAAACGGGAAGGTTTTTGTGTTCTTTGCTTGAATGTCATGTTTTGACTCTCTAAAGACCTCACCTTTGGTTGATTGGGTTTAGAAACATCCTCAGACCGAATCAAACTACAATTGCTTAAACTGTAAGAAACCGATGTTTCACGAATCTGTGTGCTGCAATCCAGCCCAATTCAGCCTGTTTGGTATGAAATGTGAAAGATTTAGGGGTGTAAAAATGCTAAATTTTGATTTCATATTTAGTTTTTGGTTTCAGGGGCTGGAATTCAGAGCCAGAATTATAATAGTGCCTAGTAAAGATAAAATATTGAGGCTTGTGCATGTTTACATGTCTCTACGTCTATGATTAAAATAGACTTCCTAACAGCTGATGTTCTCTCTTTTCCAGTCGGTGGTGAAGACGGGTCGGCTGCTCATTAGTCACGAGGCTCCGGTGACTGGAGGATTCGCAGCTGAGATCAGCTCTACGGTTCAGGTGAGGCTCTTGTGGATGTCATGCTTTACAGATTGAGCAGGAGCATACAGCATTTTCTGCTTTTTGACAGTATAACTAAATAATCATTGGTCTTTAAGAATAAAAATTGTGCATTTTATTGGTAGACCTGTGGCTAGTTGCATAAACTTAGCCTCTACATTAAAACTCTATGCTATGCGTTCTTAAGGAATCTGTGTGTTTTTATACTACGTCATCAGCCTTCAAAACTCAGTACTAATGAACACTAGCACAGGCATATGAAAATCTCTGGATGTGCTCTTGATATCAAGGATGAATCAAATGAGGAATGTTGTATTTTTAGTGTCCATTGCCCACTGCTTATAATGTAGTGGCCCACTAAAAAGATGTGTTTTGTGTCCTCTTGTCCAGTTAGTTTTTTCCAGGGAAAAGACCGGTCTTCACAACAACGCAAGTCCTTTCTTTGAATCCTTGAAATTCAGAAGCAGACTTTCTTAAGAACTAGTCTGACCAACTAGTAGTTAGTCAAGGGGCAATCTGTTTTATTTTTTGGATTCAAATTGAGTGTTTCAAGAAGCATTTCTTAATATTATCAATGCTGAACACCGTTATAGTTTTCCGTAAACGTTTATTTTTAAGGATTCTTTGAACTGAAAGTCGAAAAGAACAGCATTCATTTAAAATAGAAATCTATTATAGATAGATGTCTTTATTCTCACTTTTGATCAATTTAATGCATCCTTGCTGAGTTCAAGTACGTGCTGACCTCAAGCTTTTGAACGGTCGTGTTCAGATTCATGAGCGTCTCGGGCCTCGGCGAGCTCGTGCTGATGGTGGAAATTTTCTCAAGAGATTGGTCCATGCATGAGGGCCTTTCGCACCGCTTTAGTTCCAGAACTAAATGGACAGTACTAAAGTACTGGGACGATTTTGCGCGAACTATTTCCCGGTACCATTTAAAGGGTTGCATTCGCACCGACAGTGTGTACTAGGAACCGGTCGTCAGTGACGTCATTTGTGCACGGCGTTCAACAACGAAAACAAAGAAGAACAACATTAACAACAGGAGGATGGAGGACGCTGTGATCGGAGCTGTGTTTTTGTTGTGTCTCGCGGGTTTCACAATAATGGACATGGAAAGGCGACGTATACGTAAAGCGATTAAAAGAACAGAAAGGAGGACTAAGAATCTCCAACAACAACTGGCAGTGCTACATTTGCTACAAGTGCCTGCACTTCAGCGTCCATCCATCTATCGCTGTTCTCCATACTTGCGAAATAAGTTGACACAATGTTTACACGGTGTTTTAAATCATGGCGGGTGAGGGCGTTTTCATACGCGTTTGGCCAATCAATGTCTACTTACATCATGATTAGTACCAGTTGTGCTGGTTAGATCCTGCTCCGGAGTAGGAGCTCATTTGGTTCTCGAAAAAGGCAGTCCAGTACTAAAATCGCACCCAGTTCCGGCGGTGCGAAAATGCCAAAAAGGGGGTAGTTCCACAACTAGTTCTGGTACTATGAAAAGGTTCCTGCGGTGCGAAAGGCCGGCCTTTAAACACATTTCCATTGACGTCAGAGTTTGTTAAAGCACCTGTGAGCAGGGGTGGACACACTGGGCGCTGGTGAGTCAGCCGGATGTGCACAGATAATGACATTGAGCAGAAAAGATGCTAAAAAAGGCTTTTAGCCTGAGCTGTGGTCAAGCTACTGACGTCTGCGATAACGGCGGCTAACGTATCTGCCCTTCACCTAAACACCCAGGGCCCAATATATAACGCACATGCCATTACTGCAGTCTACTGTTGTCACGATACCAACATTTCAGTTGTTGTTACCAATATCAGTAAGATTTCACCATTAGCTCCAATCTCAGTACCATAGCAAAAACTACTGTAACTATTTAATTGTAATGTTTATTATATAATATTTAATATTAAATAAATGAAATTAGCTAATAATCAAACATATAGCCTATACAACCTGGCTCAGTGGTAGAGCATTGCGTTAGCAGCGCAAAAGGTCGTAGGTTTGATTCCCAGGGAACACACATTCTGGTAAAAAATGTATAGCCTGAATGCACTGTAAGTCAAGACAAATTCTGAAAAACAAGAACTGTGTTCTGTTGTATTTAAAAGGTTAGTTCAGCCAAAGATTTAAATGCTGTCAACAATTACAGTATGTTCCAGAATCCAAGTCTTTTTTTTTTTTTCTTCTCGTAAACATACCATATAATGCAATTAAGGAAGGTTTCATTTTACATGGATATTGGTACAGGAGTGAAGTACGGGCTTGCATAATAAATAATAGTTTAGCAACAAAACATTACATTGTGAATATGGAAACATTTGGATCCACAAGAGAGGTACATGAACCCATAAATTTGGTCCAGCTTTGCAGCTTTACAGTACTGAGTTATTACACTGAACTACACTTGTTTTTCTTCCCATATCCTCACATCTCATCGCATTTACTCATGTATTTATTAATTTTCAGGATTTATTTGTATATTTTTACTTTGTTTTTTTTGGTAACACTTTACAATAAGGTTCCATTAGTTAATGCTAGTTAATGTATTAACTAACATGAACAAACAATGAACA
>NW_015505851.1:678767-680528 GCF_001515645.1 Sinocyclocheilus grahami
GAGAGAGAGAGAGAGAGAGAGAGAGAGGTGTGAAGAGGTTTGTGGCTAGTGTTCTCCTCTATTGTAGAGTGCATTTATGATACAAGCATGTTTCAGACGGCATCTGATCATGTGTGTCTTCAGAAGGGTTGAATTGGCTCCTTTCCATATCATGAGTGTGAATTTGAATTCATTTGAAAGTGAATGAACACACAGGATTTAAATTGGAGTAACAGGAGGAATTTCCTGAACTGCAATTAACACAGCAGACGAGTTTCATTAGCTTAAAGTTGGATTGAAGTGAAAAATTCATCCTGTTTCTAAATGCTCTTTTTATGAATGTTCTTGATAATCTTGTGAATGATTGATCCATGCATATGTTTAATTAGTTAAAATTCTTTGACCTCGAAATTATTACCCCTTTCTTACAATCAGCTGCATAGCTTGCATTCAGTAAGTGCCACGCCCACATCTCAACATCCAATCGATATCTGAAGCACAGAACCAAGTCCCGCCCTACATTTATTTTCTTTAATAATCAGTTTTACTCCGATGTATGTCACAGATGAAAATGTGTCACTGTTACATTGCAACTATAACGCTTTTTTAATGCCTATTTATTCTATATTATATTGAATACAACACATACTACTTCCACATGAATAAAGCAAAGCATATGGACAGCAAAATCAGAGGTAATAGGAGCACACTTCTACCAATTGAAAGTTAATTGAATGTTTGTGGGTTTATGTATATATAACTAAATGTTAAATGTTAAAAATGTATTCAGAATGAGTTCAGCTTCATTAAATTCATATTACAGTTTTGCATTCTGATGGCTGCTTCAGTTCATATTCACGGAATGTGATTTAAAAGGCAGACATAACAAATAATTTCTAATCCTAAATGTCACGAGGCTCTGATTTACAGAAGCTCGGGGGTAAAAGCATGAGAAATATCCAGTCCTGACATTAGTTCCATGTACTGAGATGATTTGATGGCTCTGCTCTCAGTGACAGTGAAGTATTCTGACATAATCTAACGCTGACCCGGTTATCAAGCGAAAAATAGCATGAAGTTCAGAATGATTGTCTAAAAATGGCCTTTGAGATCAGCGTTTCAGAACTGAAGGAACTGAGTGACTCAGTGGAGCTTCTGTAAACGTTTCAGTGAATCTGAGTGACTCCTGGAGAAGATTTACTTCTTCTAGTCCTCCAGTTAACAGCCAGGAAGTTTTTTAAAATTTACGGTAGCACATTTGAGGTTTTACGGTTTTAACCGTAAATTTAATTTAATTTACAGTTAAATACCGTAATTTCATTAACTAATGTAATGTTAATATACCAACCTATTGCAAGCAGCTTTTAAATATTAACATATATAGAAGCTGCACAGTGTCATTCACACAAACACTAAACAGCATCACGGTGACACACATGAAACTGAAATAATGCAATAAACATTCATTTAACAACATTAGGAGTAACACACAACCCTAATATACAAAACTGATAAGAAAAAACTATGAAGAAACCGTTATTTCAACAACAAAAAAAAACATCAAATTTGAAATGTAACGCAAGGAATTCTGGGAATGTCAATTTATGGTTATTCACTGTAAATTATACGGTCTTTTTCACTTATAAAAACGGTATACAACCATAAAATTAAATGTAATGTCCAATACAGTTTTTCACCGTATATAGTAGGGGAATTTACCGTTAACCATTTAACAGGTTTTTACTGTAGCATTTTTACAGTATTTTACCGTTAAATTCACGG
>NW_015505851.1:682829-683524 GCF_001515645.1 Sinocyclocheilus grahami
TATAGAAGGTGCACCGTGTCATTCACACAAACACTAAACAGCATCACGGTGACACACATGAAACTGAAATAATGCAATAAACATTCATTTAACAACATTAGGTGTAACACACAACCCTAATACACAAAACTGATAAGAAAAAACTATGAAGAAACCGTTATTTCAACAACAAAAAAAAACATCAAATTTGAAATGTAACGCAAGGAATTCTGGGAATGTCAATTTATGGTTATTCACTGTAAATTATACGGTCTTTTTCACTTATAAAAACGGTATACAACCATAAAATTAAATGTAATGTCCAATACAGTTTTTCACCGTATATAGTAGGGGAATTTACCGTTAACCATTTAACAGGTTTTTACTGTAGCATTTTTACAGTATTTTACCGTTAAATTCACGGTCATTTTTTACAGTGTATGTTTATCAGTAATGACAGGTCATAAACAGCCTCATTAATATTGACTTGTATTTCATGTGGTATGATATGGGAAACATGATAAATTCATTGGCGCTGAACCTCATGTCAGTGGATTTTCTGCTTTCTTTGACTGTGAACTATGTTTCATCTTTTTTCAGAGTATGTTAGTGTTTGAGAGCGTCTGTCCTCATACAGTGGGGCAAATAAGTATTTGATACACTGCTGATTTTTCAAGTTTTCCCACTTACAAAGAATGGAGAGATCTGTAATTTTC
>NW_015505851.1:683554-699352 GCF_001515645.1 Sinocyclocheilus grahami
CTACGATGAAAATTACAGATCTCTCCATTCTTTGTAAGTGGGAAAACTTGAAAAATCGGCAGTGTATCAAATACTTATTTGCCCCACTGTATGGCTTTGTGCTCAAATATGCACTTCACAATCGTCTTTTTTTTTTTTTGGCTCTCACGGTCGGTAATATTGGCATTTCCATGTCACGCTAGTCTTTGAATACTCTCTAATCTGCAGCTGTTGCTGTTTCCACTCTGAAAGCCAAAAATGTGTGTTTGTGAGGCAGTGTACATAAATACATATATATATATATATATATATATATAGATGCATGTGTATGTTTGTGTGTATATACACTACCATGCAAAAGTTTGAGGTTTGTTTATATTTATTTTTTACTTGAATGCAGAAATGCATTCATCAAAAGGGACAGCAAAAGACATTTGTAATGTTACAAATTATTTCTATTTCAAATAAAGGCTGTTCTTTTGATCTTTCTATTATTCAAAGAATCGTGGAAAAATAAATGCATCACAGTTTCCATAAAACATTCAACATTGATAATAATCAGAAATGTTTCTTGAGCAGCAAATCAACATATTAGAATGCTTTCTGAAGATCATGTGACACTGAAGACTGGAGGAATGATGCTGAAAATACAGCTGCGCATCACAGAAATAAATAGAAATAGAGAACAGTTATATTAAATTGTAATAATATTTCACAATATTACTGTTTTTACAGTATTTTTGATGACATCCCTATGTGTACAGTGGCTCTAACAAGCCACATGTACAAATATATGAATCATCACATCCTATAACAAATTTAGAAAGCAAGTAGCATTTAACTCTTATATTAACTCGCATTTGAACTGTCCAGTTATCATTACACTGACAAGTTAATGATATAATGATGCTCTTCTCATATGTTGGTGAAGCTGAAGTAATTCAGTCGTGCTTGCAGTCCACATGCATTGGCTTGACTGCACTTCTCTGTTCTCCTGATTTTCCAGTAAGAGTATTTAGAGGTTTCTATTCTTCTCGTGATCCAGGTTGGCAGGTGTAAAAAAAAGAATGACCCCAAATTACCCCATGTCTATAAAACTGAGTGTAATTTACTAAATATGTATTGTGGTGATTCAGGCCGCCAAATGTGTTTTAACCCCTAAAATATAACACGCAGTGTGATGCCTTGCTTTAGCTGGTTTTAGATTGGTTTGCTGTATGTTTACCTCCGTGGGCTACTACTAAACTAGTTTTATGCTGCTTTATTATCCTATAGCCGTGATGGTGGAAGTGAGGATGGAAAACACGAATGAACAAACATAAATGCCAAAAACAGCAAAAGTTTGAGAGCACATTGTTTTCCTGCATTGCACGAACATGTTGGAGTGGAGTGAGCTGACGTTTTGCATTTAATTTTAGCTGCTATCAGCCGACGTGTCCTTTCCTGGAGTCCATTTCCAGTCATTACAAACCGCTCGCTTCAGATTCAGATTCATCCCTTGTAGATAAAACTATTTCTGAGCAGCAGAAGCACTAGGTTCGTCGTGCCACATCAAATCCCAAAGCGGTGATTATATGTAGCGGAGCAGCAGGATGCCAGGCTGGTTGAGACCGGACCGGACTCGAGCATCCAGGACCTGCAGAGCCTTTTCTGACATCTCTCCTCAGAGCTGGAACTGCCTCCCGATGCAAATCCGAAACACATTTTTGTGTTTATACAGGCCGTCATGTAAGGCAAGCACAAAGACCTTTTAACGAAGCTTGACGCTCTTTTGTAGCCACTTCAGAAAACACCAGCAGACAAAGGAGTTCGCCCAAAGTGCGACATGTTTCACGCTTAGCTCATGCGTTTTCAGTCTTCGGATTTGGACAATGAGTGTCCTTCAAGAGTTGGAGGTGTCTTCATAGACAGTAGATTTCAGTGTTGGCTTTGTTTGAGGGGAAACATTAGACTCTGCACTGCAACATTAGACTCACAAGTTTTGTTGGTTCTGTGCAAATACGTTTTTAGTCTTCTGTCATTTGGCAATCAGGTTTGTTTAGCTTCCATTTGGGGTTTGATACCTTCTTTATATTCCTTCAAAAACTGCACTAGAAGCTTGAATAGAAACCAACTGCGTGTTGGGGTCTCGACTGAGGACAAAAACTCAGATTTTCCCATTCGTTGCTGTTGATCATGTTGCTCTTGATTTGGACGCTGTAATTCATTTCTTGTTCCTCCATATTCAGGTCATGTTCTTTGGTTCAGCGTTGGCTTAGACTATGTCTGGTTAAATCTTCCCTCGACCAAAACCCAGTAGGATTTTTCCACTGGCTTTGGATTATTGCAGAAAATAAACTCTGTGACCAAGAAAAGTCTGAGAAGATAGTCTTCACAAATGAACACAAAATTGGTTTTGAAGCCGAAATAAAATCACCAGAAGTGAAATGCTGAACTAGACCACAGAACAAAGTACGCTCAACATCACCACCATTAAGCTTCCCGCAATTATTTCAGTACACAAACGAAAACACAAATACAGATATTTTTAATGAAACCTTCTGTTGAAACCTTCCGTTGAAAAATCTAGTATACCAGAACTTTAAATCTTCGAGATAAAAAAGACATTGAATCAAGTGGTTTAATCAATATTTTGGTTCTTTCACATCAAACAAGCATGTTTGAGCTTCTGTTTACCATATTTGATGAGCTCTATATGTATATGCGTCGGTCAAGGTTTATATGTAAATAAAAGCCTAAATTAAAGTTCTTCACCATATGAGACCCTGCAGCACAAAAGCAGTCTTAAGTCGCTGGGGTATATTTGTAGCAGTAGCCAAAAATACATTGTAGGGGTATCGATTTTTCTTTTATGCCAAAAATCATTAGGATATTAAGTAAAGATTATGTTCCTTGAAGATATTTTGTAAATTTCCTACCGTAAATATATCAAAACTTAATGTTTGATTAGTAATATGCATTGCTAAGAACTTCATTTGGACAACTTTAAAGATGATTTTCTCAATATTTAGATTTTTTTGCACCCTCAGATTCCAGATTTTCAAATAGTTGTATCTCGACCAAATATTGTCCGATCCTAACAAACCATACATCAATGGAAAGCTAATTTATTCAGCTTTCAGATTTCAAAAAATTGACCCCTATGACTGGTTTTGTGGTCCAGGGTCACATATAAAGCAGAGTGATTGTTTGAATTTCATGATCTCTTTATGAGTTTTTTTGTGGAATAGAATTTTTATTTATTTGACGTCAACGTAAAATCAGATCTCTACAATGTGAAAATAAATGATTTCATATTATGATTTCGTATCTACCCCCTTTGACACCCTTTTGTATAGGTTCTGAAAAGAACATTTCTCTGTATGGTACAGTGTTAATGGAGCTGACTGTGTTTTCTGCAGGAGGAGTGTTTCCTCAACTTGGAGGCTCCCATCAGCAGGGTTTGTGGGTATGATACGCCCTTCCCTCACATCTTTGAGCCCTTCTACATCCCTGACAAGTGGAAGTGCTTCGAGGCGGTCAAGCGTATGATCAACTACTAAAGCAAAGGTAGTTTTTGTTTTTTTAAATGTACTATTATTATTTAACTCTGTAAAGCCTGACATATGAAATATAAAAAAAAAATTTAAATGGAACATTTTAACTCTTTGCCTGCTTGCGGGGGGTTTTTTTTTACTTGCCAGCCACTGCCAGCATTTTCACAAAAGTTGAATGGCACTCAGAATATATCGTTGTATAAATATCTAAACATTCAATATGCCAAAACAATGAACAGAGCCGTCATGCTTTTTTTTTTTTTATCAACACTTGAATGTGGGTAAGTGTAATGAAAAAAGCAACATTTTGAACAAAAAGCTGAGAAAACGGTGTTTCTGTAAAAGATTCAAAATGATGATCTAAACATCGATGGAGTCAGTCGTTTCCTTCAACACATCCAAAACTTCTCGTTCCTATACCACTTTCTGGATCGTCATTTCATGCCGTAAAGTTAGGCAGTTGTTTGTCGATCATGGTATTTTATATATGCATCTTGCTACACACGCAATGGCTTGTTTATGCCTCTTTGCCCGAGTTCTGATCCAGGCGTTCAGTACTCTTTCAGAAGATGCATAATAGCGCCTCCTACCGTATAACAGTGAAAACACCGAAAGCTGGAGAATTCCGTCACTGGCAGGGAAGGAGTTAAACTGGATCTTTAAAAATAATAAAAATCGCAATTGTCGAATCGAACTCAATTCATTCAGAGGAATGAGCAAAAATATGCATTTTGGTGCAGATGCTGATTTATCTCCCAATAATATGTCTTAGTAAGATGATATTTAAATGATCAAACGTATAATGCAATGCAGTACACATATGACGATTGAATAAACGTTCCTCAAAACCCTGATGATCAGATTTGAGACTCGCTGATTTTTCTTAAATAAATGACGTCTGGATAATCAAGTAAAGCCAAGCTGTTTCAGTCCAGCGAGTGTTCATCTGGAAATATTACTAATAATATCACAGCTATTCTTACGATTATTCAATAAAACTCAGTAAAGATTTCAGAGCAAAAAGCAAAAAGACACATGAAGCAATTAGACTAAAATACCTTTTACTTGCTAAAGAACTACTATCAATCCGATGACAGAAGGCATGGAGTAGATTGTGTGTGACAGGTTTTGATCATGCTGATCATTTAAAGGGATTAGAAAGTTGGGTTTCTAGTGTTAAACTGAATCAATATCAAGTACAGATTGACACATTCTCTTATACCTCAGATGTGTTCAGAAACAGTGTACAGTATCAGTGCTCTTTACTGTTTCTGGTAAGACCAGTGCTGTGTTCACAGTTTCATGCTGCTTGTATTCAGGCTCCAGGTTCGGTTTATTTTCACTTTAGTGTAATTCCAAATATATTGGGCTGTTACAGGTTATTACACAGTTGGGACACAGTCTGTAGATGCTGTTGCAGTATAGAACAAGCAAAACTGAAGACGTGTGATCCACAGCTACGGCACACAGACCCAGAACTCAACCGCTACTGTAAACATTTGAACCAGCATTGCCGCTTTTCTCGTTCACAGGCGACACAGATCGAGAACTCGTCCTCCTCTACATCACCGAACAAACCTGTCAATAACGCCACCATCACTGCTAACTAGGTTCCTACCTGTAGATGGGGACCATGTTACCATGTGTCTAGAGGATAAACGTGGTTTCTGAACACTAACATGTGGACTTCACACGGCTGCTGTGCTCTCGCTGTTACCTGGATGTCACCATCTTCCGTTTAGTTTTTTCTTATTAAACTTAATTGAGGCCGGATCTTGTGTGTTACTGTTTTATTGGTGAGTTGCTGAATGTATCATCTTTGGTTTAATCGAATAAATCTCTCTTCTAAAACCTAGCTGCAGCTTCACAGTGTGTTGTCGTCAGCAGAGACGGATGCAGAGCAAGACTTGAACCACAAACTGTGGACAGAATATGAAGATAAATCGGCGTCTTTCATTTTGGCGGCTCGGTGCTGGGCGCGGCGCTCAGATGACCTCAGGTTGAGTGTATTCTAGCGTCCGGTGCACTCACACTGTCATTACTCACTTACGCATATGCAATCCGGCCCCAGTGATCTTCACACAGACGCTCGGCTGAGATCAGAGCTACACTCCCCTCTGAGTTTCATGTGAGGCGTTCTTCCTTCACGGAGGAATGTGCAAATGTCAAATACAGAGATGACTGACACATGCTTGGGTGAACCTGTCAGACTGACAGATGTAATTAAGATCCACATGCAATACAAAATCACAATCAAGACATTGGCAGACACAGTTAACAAAAATCACTTTGTGATCTTGCTTTTTACACGGCTGCAATTGGGCTGGTTTTGAACGCAGACCTGGCAGCCATGCTGAGTAAATGACGGCAGTTTTATTTTTTAGGTCAACTGAAAATCATGCAGTACAAGCCACCAAAGAAATGCTAAAGAAATACATTATTCATCTAATTGAATTGAAGACTCTAAACACAATATATCAAAAGATAATTAAAATACCACATAAATAATAAGACCACATTATAAAGCCTTTTCGATGTTTTCATGAAGACTTTGTATTTGTCATTTTGCAGTAAAAACACTAATAGCATGTGCTACATTATTGTGCAGATCTTAAACAATGGCAAGATATGAGACTTAGATTATAACTATGGTAAATATAATCCATTGTAACTTAAGTGTTCATTGTGTGTTATAAACCATCATACTCTTAAAACCACAAGTAAGTATCCTTATGATTATTTATGAGATAAAACATACGATTTTTTATAATGCATTATTCATTTATTATAATGCCTTAAGAATACCCTTATAATGTATTGTAAATGCAGGCTTAGGAGGTGTCTGTTTAACCCTTGTGATGTGCTGAAAATCCTTTATCACACTGATTTAAAGGACAGTGGTTTCCCCCATCAAGTCATAGACGGGTAATTATTTTATTGTTCCCATATGGGAAATTGTAGTGTATTAGCATCTTGTCAAAGCCAACACTGTAAAATACATAATGCATTACAATTAATTCATTATAGAAGATTTACTTGACAATATACCGTAACAAACACAATGGTCTGAACATAAGGCAACAATTATGGATCAGGCGAAGTTAAATGCCATTTATTTGCTGTATTTGGCAACTCGAGAGTCCATCATCTGTTTTGCTGTTGAAGTTACTGAAGTATGAAAAGTTAAAAATTATTGCTAAATGCTGAAAATTTTGGCATTCATGCATACAACATTACAGTGGAAAGAAGTGTTGGCTATTACAGTCTATTAAATCAAAGTTGTGATTAATTTATAGAGGTTTTAAAATTTTTACAGAGATAATGGGAAAGGTCATAAAAATAAAGCACACAGTTCTTGCATTCAATTTGGTTACTATTTTGAGAAACAGCCTGGATTATTTGACATTCATGCATACAACATTACAGTGGAAAGAAGTGTTGGCTATTACAGTCTATTAAATCAAAGTTGTGATTAATTTATAGAGGTTTTAAAATTTTTACAGAGATAATGGGAAAGGCATAAAAATAAAGCACACAGTTCTTGCATTCAATTTGGTTACTATTTTGAGAAACAGCCTGGATTAAATGTGCCTCTGACAAATAGTTTTATGTTAATATGATGAATCTGAGTTATAAATGAAGTGTGGTTTGTAATGACTGGAATTACTCTTCTGCTGATTGACAAGAGCTAAATCAGACATGATGTGTGATGTAAATCGGATGCATTTCAGAGCGAAACAGGATATTCAGTGGCAAAAATGACAATGTATCCATTAGTAATTGATTGGAACGTTAAAAGTGTCTCTATATGACAGGAGGTTGGAGGAGAGGGGTTGAAAAAGTAAGAGGAATTCATGACATCAGCCAAAAAGGAAATCCATTTCAGAAGTGGATTTAGATGACAAAGGCAAACATATTTTATGTGAAATAGCTTAAAAAGTACCAGCAACATGTGTGTTGAATATTAAAGTTTTGATGAAAGTTTTTAGGACTGAAACAGACAGACATACAGAGAGATCACCAGGGTGGAAGAGCATGTCATTTCCCAGAGCACGTTACTCGAGCTGAATTTCTTAGAATTTTAGATCAAATTCTGTCATTCAAATTCAACTTCCTATGTGTTGCGGCCAATTCAGTTAAAATTCACACTCATGAACTGAAAGAGTCAATTCCTCAAATAAATGATTAGAAGCTAAATGAATGCAGATAAAGATGAGGGAAAAATGGGAAGTAGCCAGACAGTTGAGATTGATATACTGTATGATGTGATGGTAACACTTTAGAATAGGGAACACATATTCACTATTAATTAAGAGATGCAATGATCTGATATGCGCCAGGCAGATACGCTGTTTACGTCGTTTACGTCTTTGATTTGAACGAAAGCATCGTATCCGCGTGGGGCAGCTGACACAGAACAGCATACGTTGTTTACGTATGTGATATTCTCCAAAATGGCGCTAGGGTGACACGGAGGAGACGAATTGTTGAACAATGTCGTTATTTTTGTTTTCTTTGCGTACAAAAAGTATTCTCGTAGCTTCGTAAAATTACGGTTGAACCCCTGATGTCACGTGGATTATTTTAACAATCTCCTTGCTACGTTTCTGGACCTTAATCGTGTAAGGATTCTTGCTGTCTATGGGAGGGTCAGACAGCTCTCGGAATGCATCAAAAATATCTTAACTTGTGTTCCGAAGATGAACGAAGGTCTTGCGGGTTTGGGTTGAACAATGTCGTTATTTTTGTTTTCTTTGCGTACAAAAAGTATTCTCGTAGCTTCGTAAAATTACGGTTGAACCCCTGATGTCACGTGGATTATTTTAACAATCTCCTTGCTACGTTTCTGGACCTTAATCGTGTAAGGATTCTTGCTGTCTATGGGAGGGTCAGACAGCTCTCGGAATGCATCAAAAATATCTTAACTTGTGTTCCGAAGATGAACGAAGGTCTTGCGGGTTTGGAACGACATGAGGGTGAGTAATTAATGACAGAATTTTCATTTTTGGGTGAACTATCCCTTTAATCTCATAACAGTATGAAATTTCTAGGTGCCGTGTAAATGCATTTATTTTATATTTATAATTGCTTCTTTAAAAATGTAAAGCCACTTAGCTAATGTAACTCAAACATATTTTATTTAAAGTGAGTCCCCATGTATTCTGACACATACATACATGTCTCTGGGCTAAGCCCCGGATATCCACTCACCCTGGAGGAACCTACAGTATAACCACACTTTGGCTCACACATGTGAATTCCCACGTTAGACAAAAAAAAAAGGACCATTTGTACCCTTGAAAACAGGAAGAGTGGTTTAATTGAGCCAGAGTAACTCAGACTAACCCTTCTCTCCTCCTACAGACTTGAGAACAGCCGCTAATGCTAACTAGCGGTTGCTAGGGAGAGACTGAAACGCTGGGCAGTGCAGGTCATTTGGCTGACAGCTGGACAGAGGGTTTGTTTGTACATGAATGCCACGCTGTTGGAGACAGAGAACAGCTCTGTCTCATGTGACGAAAGTGCTTCTAATTGTGTGTGGCAACAAAATCATTTCCACTTCTAATTTAAGAACTCGTTCATATAATATACTTAAACCTAATAGCAAACAAGTTACGTCAGGCCTGAGAGCCACATGCATGACTTCCATTGACCAGACAGATTTATACGGCACAATAATGATGTGCTGGGGAATTTCAGCTCTTCTCCTGTGAGAAATGTGTGTTGATGTCAAATTTACAATGGGCTAGTGCATGTAAAATAAAAGAAAAACAAACAGTTGCTTGCAATGTGGTGAAAAAAGCTTAAGATACATTGAATACAAAACCTCAAAACCATGAAAAGCTTATTTTTCAGGCTAGACCAGCAAATGCGCTTGTGCAGTCCTGAACACGTGTCTCAGAATACTGAAGCCATGTCCCAAATGCTGCACTATACACTATGGTCTTATATACTATGTACTTGTGCACTATGTACTCAACAATGTAGTGTATGAATTATATAAAGTTATTTTGCCATTCATAATCGGCATCAGATAGCCCCTTCCCCTTTGCTACTTAAAGCTGCGACATTTGAGTGCATGAGCTGTCCGACATAGCGTACTGTGTTTCTTCGGTTAATTAAGTGCATCATCCGGGTATTTAAAGTGTTCTTTTTCTTTTGTTGGACTTTTCAGTGTGAACACACTACTAACACTATTTACTCTACGAAACGTCATAGAATTGTGCATTAGTATGCAGTTTGGGATGCATCTTGACTTTGTCTACTGCAACCAGCTTATAACGGCAGTTGAAGTGATGCAATGACTTTATCAATTAACGATTGGCTCTTTTATTCAGAAGACAGGATTGTGTATTGCGCGTACGTTGTGCTTTCTCCCATTCATAAGTAATAATAGTTCCCCTTCAAGGGAACTTCGAGCTGCGTCCCCCTCTAGGGGACACATTGGGGATTGCTGCCAGCATGACCAGTGTCTGAAAGCTTGTGTAAAACAACGCCAATCTTGTTGGCCCACGTGGCCTGTGACATCGTATGAGACTTTTCGTCTTTCGGATGAGACGTTAAACTGAGGTCCTGACTCTCTGTGGTCATTAAAAATCCCATGGCACTTCTCGTAAAGAGTAGGGGTGTAACCCCGGTGTCCTGGCCAAATTGCCCCCCTGGCCTTTGTCAATCATGGCCTCCTAATAATCCCCAACCACTTGATTGGCTCTATGACTTTCTCTCCTCTCCATCTGTAGCTGGTGTGTGGTGAGCGCACTGGCGCCGTTGTCCTGTGGCTGCCGTCGCATCATCCAAGTGGATGCTGCACACTGGTGGTGGTTGAGGAGAGACCCCCTCATATGATTGTAAAGCGCTTTGGGTGTACAACAATACACAATAAAGCGCTATATAAATGCATCATTCATTTATTCTTTCATACCCAAAAGTATAAAAGGACACCGGCTGAATACGTCACAAACTTTTGTTGTCTTCGGAGCCGTCTGTTTGTTCACATGTGTGAGACGTCATCCTGGTGAGTCGAACAGCGCTTTAAGAAACATGTGCCTCCTTGTTTGGATTCTAACACTTACGGGCATATTCTAACTTTTGCGTCTTTGTCTTGTCATCTACGCGCTCATTGTGATGAGTCACAATGATAACTCTCCACTCGTGCTTGTTCCTATTCCCGAGGGAAGCGGGGCAAAGCGTTTGTGTCTCGGGCCGTTGCCACGGCACGGTCTATCTCAGCTCGCAGCTATGGCTTTGATCTGCGGTGTCTGCATACCCTTAGCATCAGGTTGCCTGATGCCGTGGATTATGCTTTTGCCTTTTGAGGTCGCCATTCGACAGAAGCTGCGATTGTCATGCGTCTCTTTCAGTGAAGCACAGTTCAGTGATCAGCAGTAAATCTCCATTCAAAGGCCAGAGGGCGCTCTCGCGCTGAAACTCCAAATATACCTTGCAGAAGAAACCCAGAAAATGCCTATCGCTGCAGCTGAATAAACAGAAGATTCAACTGCTTTCATTGATTCAACGTGACTAATAAACACACGACTATGGCAATATATGGTTTATCTTAGCTCTTATTATTTTAATTTTCATTAAAATAAAGTATATTTATAATGCAATGCCTTTATCACTGCTTAAATACTATGAAATATGTTGTGTGCCTTATTCTGTGTAAGAAGCCACATCATCTCACAGAAGGATTTATTTCAAACACTCGACTGATGTTATGAAGTGAGTTTGGAGTAAAAATATGTTATCAAATGTGGTATTTTCACATTCTTTCAGATGGAGCAGCATTTACTTCACAGAGCCGTAATTCACTGAGAAGCTATGCAAACAAACTATGGCTGTGTAGTAAATTCTGCTCCATCTGAAAGCACGTGATGATGATTTCCTGCTGATTACAGAACCGGCATTACTATCAAAATGCGCATGACAATCGCATTCGATTAATTGTGCAGCCCTAGCGGGTAGTAACTTGAGTTGATTGGTCCCCCTCTAGAGGGCTTTAAGTGACCAGTCTCTGCTCAGAGTGTAGCTGTCTGCAGATGGTTATGCTCCAGCTCAGGCTTGCTTTGCTCTGGAATATAGCAGTCTGAGGGCAGCTATGTTTTAGCCTGGCGTCTATGACTAGGTTGGGTTCCCCTTGGCACAAGCTCTCTCAGGTAAGCGCTGAAGTCTTTGCAAACTTCAGCCTTATCTGAGGGAAATGGTATTCGAGGATAGCTGTGTCCAGCCACCTAATGTTATGGCCGCTGGTTACATTAGGCTTTGATCTTGGACTAATGGTATTTTATGTTTCACTTTTTAGCAAATCATTTACTATGGTCTGGATCTCCCTCTTGTGAGCCTCTGGTCAATATACAGTGCTCGCTAGCCTACTGTGGGACTGACACTGATTGGGGACCTCCTTAGTATAGCCATCTGAGGATGGTTATATTTCAGCCATTGTTATGGCAGGACAGGCTTACTTATCTGAGGATAATTATGTACTAGCTCCTTGAGCCCTGCCTCGATAGTGCTGTCTCCCCTTATGGGGTCTATAATTAGACAGCCCACTGCTGGTGGTCTTGGCAGTTGCAGTGGTCCCCTTTCCTACAGCCTAGCTATCTGTGGATAGTCATGTGCTAGCTCTGTGATTGCTCCCCTACCTAGGGTTTTTAAGTAGTGGTCTCCTTGAGCCCTTACCTAGACAGTGCTGTCTCCCCTGCTAGGTTTGTAAGTAGAAAGCCCACTCTTTGTGGTCTGGGTAGTCTCAGTCGGTCCCCTTCTGGTAGCTTTCTCCCCGGCTAGGTTTGTAAGTTGAAAGCCCACTCTTTGTGGTCTGGGTAGTCTCAGTCGGTCCCCTTCTGGTAGCCTTCCTAGGTACATACCTATCTGAGGATATCTATGTGCTAGCTCAGCGACTGATCCCCTTCTTAGGGTCTTTAAGTAGTGGTCTCCTTGAGCCCTCTTCTAGACAGCGCTATCTCCCCTGCTAAGGTTGAAAGTAGATAGCCCACTCTATGTGGTCTGGGTAGCTTCACAGGAAGGTTTACCTGGTTATTTAGGCTAGCTGTGCAGGATTAGCTGTATGACAGCTCAGTGATTGCTCCCCTGCTTAGGGTTTTTAAGTAGCGGCCTCCTTGAGCCCTTACCTAGACAGTGCTGTCTCCCACTCTTTGTGGTCTGGGTAGTCTCAGTCGGTCCCCTTCTGGTAGCCTTCCAAGGTACATAGCTATCTGAGGATAGCTATGAGCTAGCTCAGTGATTGCTCCCCTTCTTAGGGTTTTTAATCAGCGGTCTCCCTGAACTCTTGCCTAGACAGTGCTATCTCCCCTACTAGGGTTGTAAGTAGATCGCCCATTCCCTGGTCGGGGCAGCTTGGAAGGTTCATTTCATAAGACCCTTTGGATATAGCTATCTGCAGATAGCTGTGTTCTAGCTGGAATTGTTAGTAGCAATCTTTGAGCTCCTCTAGGCTTCCAGCCTTTTCGGTGGTCTTATGTATCCTGGCTACTATTGCTCATATAGCATAGCTATCTGAGGATGGTTGTGTTCCTAGCTTGGTTAGGGTGATTCCCCTTTATATGGAATTGGGTTCCCTCGGTTCTAGCAAGTTATGTGAGTGGCCCGAGGCATCAGTGTCTTGGCCCCTTTCTAAGGAAAGGTTTGTTGTATGTCTGTCACCTACTTGGTGCTCTCTCAGCGGGTGGACATGCATGCGCCTCTGCATAGCGTGATTGGATATAGTTCCCCAAAATGTCCCCTAGAGGGGGATGCAGCTTGAAGTTCCCTTGAAGGGGAACATCTCGGGTTACGCATGTAACCATGGTTCCCTAAGAGGGAACGAGACGCTGCATCCCCTCGCCATGTCTTTGGCTAGCCTGTTTACGTCTCCTCAGACAACTGAGTTGGTGACGTATTCAGCAGGTGCCCTTTTATACTTTCGGGTGCCCGCCTATGACGTCACGGGCCACGTGAACCAATAGGATTGGCGTTGTTTTACACGTGCTTCAGACACTGGTCATGCTGACAGCATTCCCCAAAGTGTCCCCTAGAGGGGGATGCAGCGTTTTGTTCCTTCTCAAGGAACCATGGTTGCATGCGTAACCCAAGACGTTCACCGTATTTTCTGTCTTTGATTGGATGCAGATACACTAGTAGCATAGTATAGTTTGGTGATGTGAAGAACGAAAATTAAACACTTGTTTCCTTCTATGTATTTTAAGCAAATTTTGGGATATTACATAAAAACTGCTGGATTGAAATGCCAAGATGTGCATAAAATCTTGAAATGTGCATAAAAACCATATGAGGTGGATAATATTTTTTTATCCTATAAGAAAACATGCACATAAACTATGATGGAATTTACAGAATAAATTCATCCAAGCACAACAAAAAAAGTTGACAGCCTTTACCGGACATGTTATTGGATAACTGGACTAACCAGCAGACCAATCTCAGTGCACACCATCTAAAATATATAGCCAAAGTCTGAAAATAATTTGGTATAAAAACCTCCCAGAACCGTCTCCCATGAGTGTGTTCAGAAACGGCGTTCGAGTGTTCTAAAGAGTTAGTCATATATTATGTAGGAAACAAGAGTCACAGGGTTCCTCTGTAACAGAAACTTTCATTTTTATTATAAATACTTTGTGCTAGTGTCCCAGGAAGTGAATTTTGTTCTCTTATACACATGGAAAGAAAATGGTGCTTATGTAATATTTTATGTAATATTCTAATTTTCTGCACAAGTTAAATTTGCAACATTGGATGAAAACATAGCTCATGCAACACTTATGCTTTAACAGCAAAGACAACAAGAGAATCAGTACCTTTATGGCTGATAGAGTGCCTCTATAAAACTGACCTGTGTCAGTGTAATTTAGATAAAACTCAGTTTTGTAATGCATATGCATGCCAATAGATGACCACTGTACACACACAAAAAGAAAAAAGCAATGCAGACACTAACTAAAGAACTACTTGAATGCACCTTTTGAATTTTTGTCATCCCGTATGTGTAAATAAACACAAACAACGCATATATATTTCAAAGAGCTTGCAAATGTGCAGTATTGGATCTCAAAACCTGACAGCTAAGGTAGGATATGGGACAGCTAAAGCAGAATTATGTCAGCAGTGAAGAATGAAGTTGTCAAAGGTTCACACGCTAATGGAAAGAGTCTACTATGGCTAATTTCTGTTCACAAGTGTCTATTTGGCAGCAAGTTGTTACTGAAAATACTATTGTAGCCTTCCTAATAACAACCAAGTTTATGAACATGACATATGTGTACTTTGTAAGCTTTGTTTTGACTTATTTTGGCATTAGTTTGCCAGACCCTTTGTTTAATCAGTGTTCGTAACAGCTGACGTCCTTAATACAGATACTCTGATTTAACCTGCATATGTCCAGACTTGCTGTAGTACTTTTCCATCATTTCTCCATGTTTGCCATGGAACAGTCCATTTTCCAGTTTCATGAAGTTGAAAAAATAAATCAATAAATGTGGAAGAATTGCAAGAAGGATGATGTTTTTATGATGAGTTGTTAATATTTATAATAGGCTATAGTTCTGTCCTTATTTGCTCACATTCATGTCATTCCAGACCTGTATGCTGTTGTTTTTTTCTGTGAAACACAAAAGAACCACTGTAGAATCTGTACATTGCAGTCTAACATGTTGATGCTTTTAAATGCATTATTTTTCACAAAATTTACCTTTATTCTACACCATTCTGTCCCTTCTCCTATAAACGCTCTGATGATTTCCTGTTGTTATGAAGCCCCTCCCTCAGAAATACGCAATGGGCTCTGATTGGTTAGCTTGCCCAGTGTGTTGTGATTCGCTAAACCGCCTAGAGCAGTCCAGAAACGTCACGCCCTTAAGCTCTGTGGCATGTGCTCCGGTTGTTTTGTAAACGATGGCGTCGTCAATATCGCATATCAATTTGAGCCCAAATGAGACGCAGAGAATATCAGTGAAGATTGTGCAGTTTAACACTTCTCATAGCTACAGTGGGTACGGAAAGTATTCAGACCCCCTTACATTTTTCACTCTTTGTTATATTGCAGCCATTTGCTAAAATCATTTAAGTTATTTTTTTTTCCTCATTAATGTACACACAGCACCCCATATTGACAGAAAAACACAGAATTGTTGACATTTTTGCAGATTTATTAAAAAAGAAAAACTGAAATATCACATGGTCCTAAGTATTCAGACCCTTTGCTCAGTATTTAGTAGAAGCACCCTTTTGATCGAATACAGCCATGAGTCTTTTTGGGAAAGACCCAACAAGT